>NW_028261382.1:27639410-27682543 GCF_051295495.1 Thamnophis sirtalis
CTGTCTCTGTCTCTCTGTCTTTTTCCCTCTGTCCCTGTCTCTCTCTGTGTGTCTGTGTCTCTGTCTGTCTCTGTCTGTCTGTTTCTCTCTCTGTGTCTCTCTCTGTTTCTTGTCTCTCTCTCTATCTGTCTTTCTGTCTCTCTCTGTCTCTCTCTCTCTCTGTGTGTGTGTGTGTGTTTCTTCTCTCTGTCCTTCTCTCTGACTCTGTGTGTGTGTGTGTGTGTGTGTGTTACTTGTCTTTCTGTTCTCTTCCCCCCGCCCCACTGTGTGTTTCTTGTCTCCCACTCTCTGTCTCTCTGTCTGTCTTTCTGTCTCTCTGTTTCTGTGTGTGTTTCTTGTCTCTCTGTCTCTCTCTCTGTCTTTCACTCTGACTCTCTCTGTGTGTGTGTTACTTGTCTTTCTGTTCTCTTCCCCCCCACTGTGTGTTTCTTGTCTCCCACTCTCTGTCTCTTTCTGTCTGTGTCTGTCTCACTCTGTCTCTCTCTTGTTTCTTTCCCTCTGACTCTGTCTCTCTCTGTGTCTCTTTTTTTCTCTCTCTTTCTGTTACTTGTCTCTCTGTGTCTCTTTCCCTCTGTCTCCCTCTCTGTCTCTCTCTCTCTGTGTTTCTTGTCTGTCTCCGTATCTCTCTCTCTCTTTCTCTCTCTCTCTGTCTCTCTCTGTCTTTCTCTGTTTCTTCTCTCTGTCTTTCTCTCTCTGTGTGTGTTTCTTGTCTCTCTGTCTCTCTCTGTCTCTCTCTGTCTTTCTCTCTGACTCTGACTCTGACTCTGTGTGTGTGTGTTACTTGTCTTTCTGTTCTCTTTCCCCATCTCTTTCTGTGTGTTTCTTGTCTCCCACTCTGTCTCTTTCTGTCTGTGTCTGTCTCTCTGTCTCTCTGTCTCTCTCCCCCTCTGTCTCTCTCTCTCCCTCTGTGTCTCTTTCCCTCTGTCTCTCTCTGTGTCTCTTGTCTCTCTCTCTTGTCTCTCTGTGTCTCTTTCCCTCTGTCTCCCTCTGTGTGTTTCTTGTCTGTCTGTCTGTCTCTGTCTCTGTCTGTCTCTGTCTCTTTCTCTGTCTGTCTCTGTCTCTTTCTGTGTCTTTCTCTTTCTCTCTGTCTCTCTGTGTGTTTCTTCTCTCTCTCTCTCTGTCTTTCTCTCTTTGTGTGTGTGTCTCTCTCTCTGTCTCTCTTTCCCTCTCGGTCTCTCGGTCTTGGTCTCTCTCTCTCTTTCCCTCCCTCTCTCTCCTTGCTTCTTCGCTGCTGCTGCTGCTGCTCCTTTCAACTGGGATGCAGGGAAGAAGCCTAGGAGAGGGAGGGGAGGTTCTTCCCCTCGGGATGTGTGCAGGCAGCCCACCCCACACCACTCTGCAGGCCCTCGGAGGCCCGTCCTGGCATCCTCCCTGGCTGGACGAGGCCAGCTCCAACCCTCCGTTCTCTCCACCTCGCAGGCTGACTATCCACTCGAGGTTCCCGACGTTCCCAAGGACCAACTCGTAAATTTAGGGGTTGGAGGAGAGCCGTGGAGGTTGCGGCCCCTGCACCCTTTGGGTGGGAGAACGGAGGGGTGGGGGTCTGCAGGAAAGTCCAAGGGAAGCTGGGGGGGCTGGGGGGGCAGCAAAGGGGCAGCCAAGCCTTCGGTGCAGATGGCACCTTTCTTGCAAAGGCCCCACGTTGCTTAGCAACGAGTCCATGTTCTTTGGCTGGTGGGGAGGAAGACTAGGCCCGTCCGCCAGTTATTGTCTCCACCATCGAACATCTTGAAGCCCTGGAGGAGAAATTGAGGTCCTCCGTTTGCTGGCAACCCCCAGAAGACCTCCCTGCTAGGGAGCCGGTCCCCCCCATTCTAGCTAACCGCTGCTTCGTCTCCAGATCTGAATTCCCTCCCTAAGCAAGGTGGGGCTTTCAGGAAGTTGCGCCCCAATTTTGCAGTCTTTGTTTGGGGGGCACTGTTGTTTAAATGAATCCCTATTGTTCTTAAGTGAGTCAGGTAGTCGTTAAGCAAATCCAGCGTTTCCCCCATTGGTTTTGCTTGCCGGGAGCTGCCTGGGAGGTTGAAATGAGCGGTCGCACCACCATGGGGTACAACAATCAACCCATGGAACAGAAGATGCCTTCAGAAGTTGTGGGAGCACCATCCCTGGAGGCTTTTAAGAAGAGACTGGACCGCCGTCTGTCAGAAATGGTGCAGGGTCCCCTGCTTGGGCAGAGGGTTGGACTAGATGACCTACAAGGTCCCTTCCAACTCTGTTCTAATTGATTGATTGATTCAACCTAGAAACAAGGAGAAATTTTCTGACAAGGAGAACAATCCACCCATGGAACAGAAGTTGCCTTCGGAAGTTGTGGGAGCTTCATCACTTGAGGCTTTCAAGAAGAGACTGGACTGCCATCTGTCAGAAATGGTGTAGTTCTCCTGCTTGGGCGGGGGGTTGGACTAGATGACCTACAAGGTCCCTTCCAACTCTGGTATTCTATATTCAATGGAACAGAAGTTCCCTTTGGAACTTCCATCTGTATCAGCCTCTCTGAAAACACCCCAAAAAATAGAAGCAAGTCTTCCCCAGATGTTCCCCGACTTCCCCTTCTCTGCAGCCGATTGGGCGGCTGCCGGCATTCTTCTCAGGATCCTGGCCAATGAGAAAGAGAAAGAGAGAGAGAAAGAGTGAGAGAGGGAGAGACAGAGAGAGAAAGAGAGATACAGAGAGAGAGATACAAAGAGAAAGAAAGAGAAATGCACAAAGAGATAGAGAGAGAGAGAAAACAGAGAGAAACAGAGAGAGAAACAGAATGAAAGAGAAACAGAAAGAAAGAAAGAAAATGACAGAGAGAAACAGAAAAATAGAAAAAAAGAGAAACAGAGAGAAAGAGAGAGAAAAGAGAAAAACAGAGAGATAGATACACACAGAGAGAAACAGAGAGAAACAGGAGAGAAAAAGAGAGACAGAAACGCAGAGAGAAACAGAGAGAAAAAAGAGAGAAACACACAGAGAGATACACGCAGGGAAACACAGAGAGAAACAGGGAGAGAAAGAAAGAGAGAGAAACAGAAAGAGACAGAAACAGAGAGAAACAGAGATACAGAGAGAAAAAAATGGAAAGAGAAAGAAACAGAGAGAAACACACAGAGAGAAACAGAGAGAGAGAGAAAGAAAGAAAGAGAGACAGAGAGACAGAGAGAAACTCAAAGACAAGATTCGGGATCCGGAACTATCCTCACACAGCATCCTGATTGAGTGATGAATATGGAGACGGTGCGTAAAAAAGATCACTTCCTGGAAATTCTTTAGGATTAGAAATCCTAAAAGTTAAGGGGGGGAAAATGGAAAACTTTCATAAACTTTTGCTGCTCCTTCTGTCTCAGCAGCATCTGCAGACCGAACCCCTCAAGAATATCCTTCGTGGATTTGTTTTCCAGGATATTTTTGCAAAGAGGAGCCCTCCCCCTGTTATTAAAGGCCCCACCCACTGTTCCCCTCTAAAATACCCCACTGCCTCCATGTCGTTTTGAGGTTGTTTGATCGTTGCTAAATCAGGCTCTCCTTGACTTACGACCGTTCGCTTACTGACCCTTCGAACTTACAACAGCATTGAACAAAAAGTGTCTTATGAACATCTTTTCGCACTTATGATGGTTACAGCCCCCCCCCCAAGGTCACTCGACTTGTATTCGGATGCTTGGCAACTGACTCACTTTATGACGGTTGCAGCAATACCCTTTTTGCGACCTTCGGACAAGCACAGTCAACGGGAAAGTCAGATTCACTTAACGACTGTGTCGCTAACTGAACACAAGCAATTCTGGTTGCTCAGAGCCTGAGTTTTGATCATGGGACCATGGGAACGGCGATGCTGCAGTGGCCATAACTGTGAGGACCTGTCATAAGTCAAAGTTACAAGGACCTGTCAAAGTTACAAGGACCATTGTAACTTTGGTCACCAAATAAATGATTCCGATTGGAGAACTACTTGAAGTCTCATCTTGATTGTCCATTTTTGAGCCTCGTTCAACTAAGGGTGTCTTTGGGAAGATGATGAAAGAAAAACGAGAGGCGATAGAAAAAGAGGTGAAAATAGACATTTTAACAGCTGAAGGAGAAATATGGTGAATTGGGAAATCATTCCAAATGAGATAGAAAATCTCATTTGGAGATTCTTTCATTCAGGCAGAAACATTGGGGTGGGATGGGGAAGGAAGGAAGGAAGGAAGGAAGGAAAGAAGGAAGGAAGGAAGGAAGGAAGGAAGGAAAGGAAGGAAAGGAAGGAAGGAAAGGAAGAAGGAAGGAAAGTAGGAAGGAAGGATGGAAGAAAGGAAAGAAAGGAAGGAAGGAAAGGAAGGAAGGAAGGAAAGGAAGGAAGGATGGAAAGAAAGAAAGTAGGAAGGAAGGAAGGAAAGGAAGGAAGGAAAGGAAGGAAGGAAGGAAAGTAGGAAGCAAGGAAGGAAAGGAAGCAAGGAAGGAAGGAAAAAAGGAAAGAAAGTAGGAAGGACGGAAGGAAGGAAAGGAAGGAAGGAAAGGAAGGAAGGAAAGGAAAGAAAGGAAAGAAGGAAGGAAGGAAAGGAAGGAAGGAAAGGAAAGAAGGAAGGAAGGAAAGTAGGAAGGAAGGAAGAAAGGAAAGGAAGCAAGGAAGGAAAGTAGGAAGGAAGGAAGAAAGAAAGGAAAGAAAGAAAGTAGGAAGGAAGGAAAGAAGGAAGGAAGGGAAGGAAGGAAAGTAGGAAGGAAGGAAGAAAGGAAAGAAAGGAAGGAAGGAAAGGAAGGAAGGAAGGAAAGGAAGGAAGGATGGAAAGAAAGAAAGTAGGAAGGAAGGAAGGAAAGGAAGGAAGGAAAGGAAGGAAGGAAGGAAAGTAGGAAGCAAGGAAGGAAAGGAAGCAAGGAAGGAAGGAAAAAGGAAAGAAAGTAGGAAGGACGGAAGGAAGGAAAGGAAGGAAGGAAAGGAAGGAAGGAAAGGAAAGAAAGGAAAGAAGGAAGGAAGGAAAGGAAGGAAGGAAAGGAAAGAAGGAAGGAAGGACGGAAGGAAGGAAAGGAAGCAAGAAAGGAAGCAAGGAAGGAAAGTAGGAAGGAAGGAAGAAAGAAAGGAAAGAAAGAAAGTAGGAAGGAAGGAAAGTAGGAAGGAAGGAAGAAAGAAAGGAAAGAAAGAAAGTAGGAAGGAAGGAAAGAAGGAAGGAAGGAAGGAAGGAAAGTAGGAAGGAAGGAAGAAAGGAAAGAAAGAAAGTAGGAAGGAAGGAAGGAAAGGAAGGAAAGGAAGGAAAGTAGGAAGGAAGGAAGGAAGGAAGGAAAGGAAGGAAAGTAGGAGGAAGGAAGAAATGTAGGAAGGAAGGAAGAAAGGAAAGAAAGAAAGTAGGAAGGAAGGATGGAAGGAATGGAAGGAAAGTAGGAAGGAAGGGAGGAAGGGAAAGTAGGAAGGAAGGAAAGAAAGAAAGTAGGAAGGAAGGAAAGGAAGGAAAGGAAGGAAAGGAAAGAAGGAAGGAAAGGAAGGAGGAAGGAAAGAAGGAAGGAAGGAAGGAAGGAAGGAAAGTAGGAAGGAAAGGAAAGGAAAGAAGGAAGGAAGGAAGGAAGGAAGGAAAGGAAGGAAAGTAGGAAGGAAGGAAGAAATGTAGGAAGGAAGGAAGAAAGGAAAGAAAGAAAGTAGGAAGGAAGGATGGAAGGAATGGAAGGAAAGTAGGAAGGAAGGGAGGAAGGAAAGTAGGAAGGAAGGAAAGAAAGAAAGTAGGAAGGAAGGAAAGGAAGGAAAGGAAGGAAGGAAAGAAGAAGGAAGGAAGGAAGGAAGAAGGAAGGAAGGAAGGAAAGGAAGGAAAGTAGGAAGGAAGGAGGAAAGTAGGAAGGAAGGAAGAAAGGAAAGAAAGAAAGTAGGAAGGAAGGAAGAAATGTAGGAAGGAAGGAAGAAAGGAAAGAAAAGAAAGTAGGAAGGAAGGACGAAAGGAATGGAAGGAAAGTAGGAAGGAAGGGGGGAAGGAAAGTAAGAAGGAAGGAAGAAGGAAATAAAGTAGGAAGGAAGGAAAGGAAGGAAGGAAGGAAAGGAAGCAAGGAAGGAAGCAAGGAAGGAAAGTAGGAAGAAAGGAAGTAGGACGGAAGGAAGGAAGGATGGAAGGAAGGAAAGTAGGAAGGAAGGAAAGTAGGAAGGAAGAAAGGAAAGAAAGAAAGTAGGAAGGAAGGAAGGAAAGAAAGAAAGAAGGAAGGAAGGAAAGTAGGAAGGAAGGAAGGAAGGGACCTTGGAGGTCTTCCGCTCCAACCCCTTCTCAAGCAGGAGAGCCTATCCCATTTCAGGCAAGTGATTGTCCAGCCTCTTCTTAAAAACCTCCAGTGATGAAGCACCACAACTTCTGGTGGCAACTTCTGTCCCACTGGTTATTTTTTCTCACTCTTAGGAAGTTTCTCCTTCATTCCAGGTTGCTTCTCTCCTTGATTAATTCCCATCCATTGTTTCTTGCCTTCTGGTGCTTTGGAGAATATCTTGATCCCCTCCTCTCCTTTGTGGCAGCCCCTCAAATACTGGAATCCTGCTATCATGTCCCAATCTGGTCCTTTTCCCCCCTAGATTAGCCAAACCCAAATCCTACAACTGTTCTTCACAGGTTTTACTCTCCAGGCCTTTAATCTTCTTAGTTACTCTTCTTTGTGCACTTTTTCCAAAGTCTCAACATCTTTTTTTTTGGCAACGTGGTGACCAAAACTGGATGCCGCGTTCCAGGGGTGGCCTTACCGAGGCTTTATAAAGAGGTATTAAACACTTCACCTGATTTTGATTCTGTGCCTCTGTTTATACCAGTGTTTCTCAACCTTGGCAACTTGAAGATGTCCGGACTTCAACTCCCAGAATTCCCCAGCCAGCGAATGCTGGCTGGGGAATTCTGGGAGTTGAAGTCCGGACATCTTCAAGTTGCCAAGGTTGAGAAACACTGGTTTATACAACCAAAGATTGTGTTAGGGTTGTTTTTTCCCTACTGCCGCTGACTCATGTTTAAGGGATCGTCCACTAGGATTCCAAAGTCTGGTTATTAAAACTCAGTCGTGGTGAATCAGGTGATCGCAGCTGGGTTTTTGAACCACCGTCTCCTCCTTCGGCTGGAAGTTGGATCTGACTGAGCTTCTTCTACAATCTGTGATGATATCGAGAAGACACAAAACTCCCGCTGGATTAGCCTAGATCAGTGGTTCCCAAACTTGTCAACTTTAAGACTTGTGGACTTCAACTCCCAGAATTCTCCAGCTCTGCTGCCTGGAGAATTCTGGGAGTTGAAGTCCACAAGTCTTAAAGTTGACAAGTTTGGGAACCACTGGCCTAGATTCCACTCAGGTAGAAATACCTGGATTTTCTGACATTGTGAGGTCACCTGTAATGTCCTCTTGCAGATGGTGGGTTCACCATGACCAGTGGTGGGTTTCAAAAAAGTTTGGAACCTCTTCTGTAGGTGTGGCCTGTTTTCCGGGTCCACTGGTGGAACCTCTTCTAACCGGTTCGGTAGATTTGACGAACCGGTTCTACCGAACCGGTAGGAACCCACCTCTGACCATGACCTTCTCATCATCCTACCTGATCTTCTTCTCAGACCTTCTCCATACCCCACTAAGTCTCAACACAATCTACCATCCTTGATTTGGCTCGGTGTCTCATTCCCACTCACCCCCTTGGCAAGTGTCATCGCTCCACCCTTTGAACCTCAGTCAAAACATCTGGGTGCCTTTTTAAAAAAATATATTTTCAAACATACAAATACAAAAAAAGACCTTAAGCATAGGCTACATTTACACAATACATTGGAACGTTGTGTTCCTTCTCATAGCAGTTTCAAATCGGCACAATTCTCTTTATGCTATTTCCCCTTCTAATATGTTTCGTTTTGAGTTTCACCGTTTTTAACCCTCTTATTTTACTTATCTATCTGATATATCAGGTGATTACCTCTGATAAGTTGAATTTATCTTGAGTATAAACACACACACACACACACACACACACACACACACATGCACACACACAGGTTAATGAAAGAATCTAATCTAAGTCAAAAAGTAGAAATTCAGGAGGATTATCATATATATATATAATCCTCCTGAACTTCTACTTTTTGACATTATGACATTCTTTCATTAACCTTTGTTTCTTTTCTCCAACCACCTATACCATTTTTCCCATATCCGGTAATATTCTGTCTCTTCCTTTCCCAGAATTTATTTTGTTAACTTGTCCATTTTGGCACAGTCCAGAACCTTTCTTATTATTCCGACTTCGTTTGGTATCAGTTTGTTTTTCCATTACTGAACGAAAGCAATCCATGCCCCCCCCCCGCCCACCGTAATTATGTGTAGAATTAAATACACATCTCAATGCCTTTTGGGGGTGGGCCTCCTGGCCCCACATCAGGGGACAAATTTTGCTAGGGCACAGCATCCTTGGCCCCTTCTCATCGAAATTATCCTTTGAATCTGCAAGTTCCACAAGAGAACGTTTTGCAAAGAGCCGTCATTTGTAAACAAAAAGGCCTTTTCTTTTCAATAGTCTTCAATATCTTCCTAAATGACTTAGATGAGGGAATAGAAGGGGAATTCCCCAAATTTGCAGGTGATACTAAGCTGGCAGGAATAGCCAACACCCTAGATGATAGGCTCAAGGTGCTGATGGATCTTGACAGATTTGAACCCTGGGCCCTATCTAACAAAATGAAATTAAATGTAGAGAAAAGTCAAGTCCTACACTTAGGCAAGAAAAAACCCAAGGACACATATAAACTGGGTGAAACCAGGCTTAATAGCAGCAACTGGGAGAGGGATCTTGGAGTCTTACTGGACAACCAGCTAAATAGGAGCCAGCAGTGTGCAGGGGCAGCCAAAAGAGCCAATTAATAGAGGGATACAATCAAGATCAAGGGAGGTATTAATACCACTCTATAAAGCCTTAGTAAGGCCACACCTAGGATACTGCATCCAGTTTTGGTCACTACACTATAAAAAAGAGGTTGAGACTCTATAAAGAGTGCAGAGAAGAGCAAACAAGAAGATGAGGGGACCAAAGGCTAAAACATACGATGAACGGTTGCAGGAACTGGGCCTGGCTAATCTAGGGAAGAGAAGGACCAGGGGAGACAGGAGAGCAGTCTTCCAATACCTGAGGGGCTGCCACAGAGAGGAGGGGGGCAAGCTATTGTCCAAAGCACCCGAAGGCCAGACACGGAATAATGGATGGAAGCTGACCAAGGAGAGATTTGACATGGAAATATGGAGCAATTTTCTGACAGTGAGAACAATCAACCCATGGAACTGAAGTTGTGGGTGTAGGGTCTTCTGCTTGGGTGGGGGGTTGGATTAGATGATCTACAAGGCCCCTTCCAACTCTGTTAATTTGTAAAGGACATTGAGACTCTAGAAAGAGGGCAGAGCAACCAGGATGATGAGGGGACTGGAGGCCCAAGCATATGAAGAACAGTTGCAGGAACTGGGCATGGCTGGTCTAGAGAAGAGAAGGACCAGGGGAGACAGGACAGCAGTCTTCCAATATTTGAGGGGCTGCCCCAGCGAGGAGGAGATCAAACTATTCTCCAAGGCACCTGAAGGCCAGACAAGGAATAATGGAAGTAAACTGATCCAGGAGAGATTCAACTGGAAATAAGGAGGAACTTTCTAACAGTGAGAACAATCAACCAAAGGAACAGAAGTTGTGGGAGCTTCATCACTTGATATTTCAAGAAGAGACTGGACTGACATCCGTCAGAAATGGTGTAGGCTGTGATGGCAGATCTATGGCAGACATGCGAGAGGTGGCACGCAGAGCCCTCTCTGTGGGCACATGTGCTGTTGCCAGCTGCTCTTCTGGTCTCCAGTGCGTCCATGCACTCCCGTCAACTAGTTTTTGCGGGTGCCGGAGTGCCAGCAAAACAGCCAAAAAACAGTTTTCAGGCCGTCTTTGAGCTGGTTTTGGCTTGAAAAAGCCCGAAAATCAGCCTGAAAATGACCCCAAAATGCCCCAAAAAACAGGCACGAGTGTGCCAGCCAGCTGATGTTTGGGTTTCTGGCACTCTGGCATTCTGGCATTCTGGCACTCCGGCACTCTGGCACACGAACATGCATGCATGCGCATTCCGGTTTGGGCACTCGCTGCCCAAAAGGTTCGCCATCCCTAGTTTCTCCTGTTTGAGTGGCGGGTTGAACTAGATGACCCATAAGGTCCCTTCCAACGCTGTTATTTTGGTTTTTTTTAGGGGGTGGGTGTTTCATCAATGCCTCGCAACTGCCTTTGCACAGGGAAGGATTTGTGGTGTGTGTGTGTGTGTGTTTAAAAACAAGGCAGGTTGAAGTCAAACAACACACACCCACCCACAAAAAAAGCAGCTGGCAAGAGTCAAAATGGACTCCCCTGGCATCTCTGACGGCCTCTGCGGTGGGATAACCAGGATGGGATAAAACGTCCATCTCTTGACGGGGTGAAGCCGAAAAGAAAAATGGTTCAGGCCAGCAGGACCACGGCAATAAATCCACCCCCTCCCTCCTTCCCTCAATTTTTTTTTAATGTTCTCTGCCCCTCCCTCAACCATCTATTAACAAGTTTCTTTCTTGTGTTGCCTTATCTATGGCAAAGGCCCTCTTTATCTTCTCGGCTGCCACATTCTGATGCTGGTTTATGAACGGTGTTTTTGTATCTTATTTTTGTTTCTTCTTCTTTCTGGGGTTATATTTTCCCTCCCTCCCTTTCTTATCCCACCCCCCCCCCTTCTGTTGCTAGCACCGTCACGTGGCTGGGGAGGAAGCCAATGAAGCAAGAATTTGAAATCTACCGTGGTCACCATTGGGAGGCGGGGACTGGACCAGTGTCCGGCAAAAAAAAGACTGCGACTGCCAGGGCAAGCGAGGATCCCACGGTTCTACCTGGCAGTCAGTCCCGCCGTCGGTGGCGAAAAGTGGGCTCCATGTGGCTCCATCCGGATTAAGACCCGAGTCCAAAGCTTTGGCCTCCAGCCACTTTCACTCTTGGGAGAACTTCAACGCTGAAGGAGAAGCTGGTGGAGTCATAAGCGGAGAGAGAGAAAGAGAGAGAAAAAACGAGGGCTACTTTCCAAGTAAGTGATTGATAACAGCCTACTGCCAAGGTCATCGCTGCAATTTTGCTTTTTATCTACTTCGGTGATAATCTGTGGTCTCCGGCTAAAGATGAGGTGGGACAGGAGCAGTGCCAATCTCTCTGTTTAAGGCCGGGGTGGCCTGGAAGATCTACTCTGCTCCCGAATAGGACTTTGGAGGTTGAACTTGAAGTAGAATTCTGGACCCTTCTCTTACTTGTTGAGATGTTGTGGTTCGCTCGGCCCCCGCTGGTGCATTTTGCCAGCCTGTTACTTCCCCACCATCTGGGCTACTAACATCTTCTCCAGCTAGTCAGGAGGAAGCTCCCGGAGGCCCAGATGTTGAGGCCGTTTCCCCAGCAGGCTCTCAACCGTTCCACAACCTGCTGTGATATGGTGACGGGAGGTTTTGTTTGGCAAGAGGGGATGCTAAGATAGGGCTGAGAATTTGCACCCCCAGAAGCTGTAGAGTGTCTCCGTTCCTTTGGTAGATAACACCCACCAACCTCCCCCCCCCAATATAAAAACTGAATCCTACTCATCTCTGGACACTGCAAAGCGTGTTTTGAGAGCCCCGTTTTCAGGTGGTCTCATGGAGAAGACAGCTTGCTAGAAATGGACCAGGCCGGGAGTGTAGCTTTGTTGTGCTTCTCCTTTTTTCTCATTCCATCACAAATTCCAAAGTCCAAAAGTGAGGAAGCTCCTTGTAAGACAGAAAAAAAACTCTTTTGGTCTCTCAAGGAAGGGGCTTAGAGAGGCCCCCTGGTCTATTTTTGAATCTTGGCTTCAGGATAGGAGAACTCGATTTATTCTTGTTTAATCCGCAGTTCTCCAAATTCCCCCCTCCCCCTGAAATCCAGATTCCTCGAGAGGAGGCCCATCGCAGTTCATTCTTGCTCTCTTGGGCGTCCGAAAACGAATCTTCTTCCAGGTGGCCTTCTATCCTTCTTACGTCCCATCCAAGTTTATTCATTTCTTCTGACGGACCCCGGGGCCCGGTCAGTTTCATGCATGACTTGGCATCCTTTTCCTGAGGTCTTTGCGTCAGATGTGGGGTTGTCAAAAGGAAGATGGAGAATTTTGCCTGGGTCTCTCTTGAATTCCACGCTGCAGGGGACATCGGTGGAGCAGAAGGGGGTCCTATTTGGTGAGGTTAGACCTTCTTGTCCATTAATCTAGACTTTATTCCGCTCTTAGCTGCAAAGTGTGTTGAGGGCCACACCATTTCTTTGACCCAACTCTCTGCCTGTGGTTTCCCAGTTGTTCTGGACTTTATTCCCCTCTTGTGTGTTAGCTGCAAAGAGTGTTATCTCTTTGACCCAACTCGGGGCCGAGCCCACTGCCTGTGGTTTCCCAGTGGTTGGCCTGCCATTCTAGCATCCTCCCAACGGGCTGCACATCTGGCCAGACCCAAAATGCAAAACTAAAAAGCGCCAGCGTTGTCTACCTCTGCCAGGTTCAGCCCTGCAGCTTCCAACTGGCCTGGAGAGGACACTCTGCCTATGCTCAAGGCACGCTGGCTCTCCAGCTGCTATGATTCCATGGGGGAGCAGCCACTCCTGGGCCACAGAGGCCTTTAGCTGTCTCCTGACTGCCGTTTCCCCTCCAGGGGAGGCAGGAAATGCTTCCTCCAAGAACAGCTGCCAGAGGAAGACAATGCAGGGTGGGAGTGCCCCCTCCTCACGGCACAGGCGCCTTCTTCACCTGGATGGGGAAAAGGCACTTGGGATTGTCTGTTTGTGTATGTGTCTGTGTGTGTGTGTGTGAGTAAATATAGGGAATACACACTCCCACCACCAGAAGCTGCTTCTCTCCCTGCAGGGCAAGTTCACTTCCTTGCAAGGAAAGCTCCAGCAACCCAGCTTGCACCTTGAGAGCTAGATTTCCAAGTGCCCAGATTTTAAGACCCCTCTCTTCCATGGGCGTGGGATGCAGTGGCTATCTATTAAATATATACTTTGCTTATCAGGTTTTTCTGGTAATAAAAACAGTTCAGGTTTAAAAATCTGTAATGGGACGTGGTGGCTCAGTGGCTAAGACGCTGAGCTTGTTGATCAGAAAGGTTGGCAGTTCTTGGTGGTTCGAATCCCTGTAACAGAGTGAGCTCCCATGACTGGTCCCAGCTTTTGCCAACCTAGCAGTTCGAAAGCATGTAAAAAATGCAAATAGGAAAATAGGGACCACCTTTGTTGGGAAGGGAACAGCGTTCAGTGCGCCTTCGGCATCTAGTCATGCCGGCCACATGGCCACGGAGACGTCTTCGGACAGCGCTGGCTCTTCGGCTTTGAAACGGAGATGAGCACCGCCCCCTAGAGTCAGGAACGACTAGCACAGATATGCGAGGGGAACCTTTACCTATCTTCCATGGGGGGGGGGCAAAGGAGTCACCTGATCCTGGCTCTCTTTTTTTTTTTTTGGACCTCTGAAGAGGCTTGTTGGGCGGTCTGGAGGAAGAGGAGGGGGGTCGCTGGGCCAAGGCTAATTCCAGGCGGGCGGTGGGCTGGGAGTTTTGGCTCGGGCCGAGTTTGCTTTCGATTCCACGCTGAGACGGTCTGTGTTTTTCCGGCTGCTGTTAGCTTTTTTCTTTTTCTTTTTTCTGGCTGGGAAGGAGGTTTGGGGGGGAATCCGGTAGCAGTTGTGTTCCACCACTGGAGCCCTTCGGGAAGAAAAAGCAAAATGTTGCGCGCGCGCGCGCGCGCACACACACACACACACACACACACACACACACACACACGATCATGGAACCTGGGAGCAAAAAACCTACCCTTTATGTAGTTGTATCCCCAAAACCTGCTTTCTGTGTGAAAAATTCACCCGGTTTCTTATTGGTTTTTTTGGCACCACTGTTGATGAGCTAGATGAGCTTTCGGGGCGCGCAAAGCTTCTGTCCCAGGGATGAGCGAGGCTGAAGGGGGGCAGGCAGGCCGCCAGGCGGCAGCAGTAGCAGGCATATGGCGCCTTCGGAAGCGTTTGGATGATCTTTAGAGGATCCCCATCCCTCGGCTCCAGGCGGCAAGGGGAAAAAAAAAAGTCCCCTCTGGTGCGCACAATCGAAGTTCTTCGCGATCCTCGTCCACCCCGGAAGGGATGCGAGGGGAGCGTTTGTGTTGGTCAACAAAAAAGGGGGGAAACCCTCTCTTGTGGGTTCCCCCCTTAAGTCCGCAGGGCAGAAGAGGACATGACCGCCCTCCTCCCGCCCCGATTTTCTGTATTGCTGGTTTAAACCCGCAGCGCCGCGTTGGTGATTTTTTCGTCTGGTGTGATAGAATTTAATCCGGAAGGCCAGAGCAGGTTCTGTTCAGGCCGATTAGTTTGGTAGTTGTGTGTCTGTGCAGACACGTGTTTTGTTCCCTTTGCTCGTGCGCAATCTGTGTGTGTGTGTGTGTGTGTGTGTGTGCGCGCGCGCGCGCGCGTGACTCTCGGTGTATAGCTTCCTTCCTTCGCTCCTTCCCTCCTTCCTTCTTTATTCTCATCCCCTTCCTTCCTTCCTTCCTTCCGTCCCTGTCATCTTCTCCGTCCCTCCGTCCCTCCCTCTTTCTTTCTTTCTTTCTTTCTTTCTTTCTTTATTCTCATCTCCTTCTTTCCTTCCTTATCTTCTTTGTCATCTCCTTCTTTCCTTCCCTGTCATCTCCCTCCCTCCCGCCTTCTTTCTTTCTTTATTCTCATCTCTTTCTTTCCTTCCTTATCTCCCTCCCCCCTTCTTTCTTTCTTTATTCTCATCTCCTTCCTTCCCTGTCATCTACCTCCCTCCCTCCTTTTTTCTTTTTTTCTTTATTCTCATCCCCTTCCTTCCTTCCTTCCTTATCTACCCCCGTCCTTCTTTCTTTATTCTCATCTCCTTCCTCCCGTCCTTGTCATCTTCCTCCCCCCTTCTTTCCTTCTTTCTTTAGCCTCATCTCCTTCCTTCCTTCCCTCACTCTGTCATCTTCCTCCCTCCACCTCCCTCTCCTTCTTTCTTTATTCTCATCTTTCCTTCCTTCTTTATTCTCATCTCCTTCCTTCCTTCTTTTTTTAATCTCATCTTCCTTCCTTCCGTCTAACATTTATTCAAGCCGAAAAGAAGCGAGCAAGGCTTCAGAAAATCTTGGGAAAGGCCTCGGGTGAAGAGGCTGCCTTCCCCGCAGCTGTGGGGAGAAATCGCTCGTGCTACCTGCGGCTCGCCTTCCCCCTGAGCCAAAGGCTACAATTTCCATCTGGAGGTGTCCAGCTGTTGGCATGGAAAGATGGGACTTGTGTCCTGACACCTCACGGAAGCAGTTTAAAAGAGGACGTTAGTCACCAACTAAGGAAGTGAGTGGCCAGGTGTGTGTGGGTCCCGTCCCCCCCCCGCCAGACGAGACAATAATCTTCCTTACCACGATCTTACCCCGAGCGAGCCCCGATCACGCCAGCCCGCGTTCCATCTGCCTCTATTCCTATTCCTTCAACCGCTTGGTTGAAGCCTGGTTACACCTCGGAAGTGGCTACGAGTGGAGTAAATCGGGGGAATCCGCTTGGGGTCTCGGAGCGCATGTCCCAGATCTCTACCCCCCGCCAAAGCGCTCACAGCGGCCTTCTCTTTGCCTCTCTGGGGCAGTTGGCAGCTAGAACCCGGCAGCCCCCCCCCCCCCCAGTCCCTCTGCCGGCTGCCTGGTGCGCCCCGTCGGGGGGGGGGAGAGCTTTGATTCCAGGGAGGCAGAAAGGACTCTGCCCCCCTCCCTTGGCACCGGGGGCAGGAACAAGAGGCCACGATTCCCGTTGGGTGCACAGTCATGGGGGGTGGCGGTGCGTGTGTCTAAGGGGAAGGGGGTGGACTGTGGCGAGCCCGCCCCCAGGGGGGGGGGACAGCGGAGAGCCGAGCCCTCTCAATGCCCTCCTTCCCCGACGGCGGCGGGGGTGGGGGTTCCTGTGCGTCCCCGCCCGCAGGGAGAACGGCTGCGGAGGCGCAGCAGCGCACACGTCCCTGCGGGTATAAAGAGAGGCCGCTGCCCGCTGGCCCCCCCAGTCTCTTGGCCGCCGCTCGTCGGGGCACCCGCACACCTTCCTTCCCTTCTCCCTCTTTCCCCTCCCCACCCTACCCCCAAAACTCCCCGGGGAAGAGTTTCCCTAGGCGCTGCCTCCAGCTCTTCTCCCTCCCGCAGGCCCGCGAAGGTGATGGATTATTCCTACGACGAGGATCTGGACGAGCTGTGCCCCGTTTGCGGGGACAAAGTGTCGGGCTACCACTACGGGCTTCTGACCTGCGAAAGTTGCAAGGTAGGTGCTGCTGGGATAGCGGGGGGGCGCGGACAGAGGAAGCTGGCGAGGCAACCCCGGGGTGCTGCGGAGAAGCAGAGCGACCGGCCGCCGGCCCGGCTAATGCATCTCCGGGGAGAGGACGGCCCCCCAATACGCCGCCGGAATTATCATAATTAATGTTGCCAACGAAAACGGGGAGGAGGGTCATGGATGACCCGGCAGCGGGCGGCGGCGGCGCGCCCCACAAACAGACCCGCCTTCGGGGCTCTTGGCGTGCTCCGGGACGCCGGAGGGGAAGACGGTTTGGGGGTCTCCAGCCCCCCTAACGGGAGAGAGAAAGGTTTGGCGAGGTAAGGAAGCTCCGGATCCAGCCGCAGCTCCAATCCAACTGGGATCTGGTCAGGTTTTTCCTTTTGGTGGCAAAGAATAACCATCCCAATCGCCACCGTTATAATTGATGTTAATAATCGTTTTTCGATCCTTGCAGGCTTCGGGTTTTTTTTTTTTAATAATTTTGTCGCCTTGGCTGTTGCGATTCTTGGAAGGAGGAAGGGGGGTTGCAGCCCTGAGCAGCCAAAACCTGCGCCCCCCTCCCCAAAAAAATCTCGGTAGATTAAAAAAAAAAAAAAGAACAGAGGTTTTAACAGCTGGGTGAAAGCGAAGCCCGCGCGATCGGCTCTGCACGGAATCCTGAAGGATGCGTTTCATAGCGTTTCCTGTGCCTTGGGCGTTGCGCGGAGTCAGCCTTCCGCGATCCTTCGCGCTGCAGGATAGCGCGCCAACCCTGAAAACCCGTGGATTCGGTTCAGAATTCCGCTCCGTGGAAACGAATCGGGCGAAGGGCGGTTGAAGCGCCCATCGGATTCCGGCTCTTCTCTTCTTGGGTTTTTATTTTATTTTTATTGGGTTTTTATTTTTTTAATTGGGTTTTTATTTCTTTATTGGGGTTTTACTTTTTATTTTTGAAACCGGGCGTCCATCCCTCCACGCGCCCACCCGCGGCGGGAAAAAAAACCCCGCTCCGTCGCTTTGGAGACCCAGATGTTAAAAATGGGGGCGAGGGCTTTCTCCCCGCCCCCCCGTTAAAAAGTAGCCGCTAATTCGGCGTCACTCCGGCCTTCTTTTCCTTAATGCCGCCGCTTGCTTAGTTCCGAAAAATATCCTGGGAAGAGCCGAGAGAGCGAGAACGAGTCGAAAGCCGAAGGGTTGAAAAAGAAACCGAAGGGATGAAGGGGAAAAATAAAAGAGAGAGGGAAAGAGAAATACAGAGAGAAAGAGAGAAAGAGAGAGATACAGAGAGAGAGAGATACAGAGAGGAGAGGGAGATACACACAGAGAGAGATACAGATATACATACATACATACATACATACATACATACATACATATATATATATATATAGAGAGAGATGCAGATATATATATATAGATAGAGAGAGAGAGAGAGAGAGAGAGAGAGAGAGATACAGAGATACAGAGAGAGAGAAAGAGAGAAAGAAAGAGAGAAACAGGGAGAGAAAGAGGGGGGAAAGAGATTTGGCAAGAAACGAAGGGAGAATCTGTTAAAATTAAACTCCATCGGCAGCTGGAAGCGAACGGAATTCAAAGAACGTGGAAGGGATGGTGCCAGCTTTTTCTGCTTTATAAAATATTTTTTTGGGGGAGGGGACAATTAAACCACGCGGAGTTTGGTTTCGCCCACCCAGGGCCCCGGATTTGAGGGAGGGAAGTTGGCATTTTTCTAAATATTTGAAGATGGGAAAATAAACGAGCGAAATGGCGCCCCTGGTTTAAAAACGAAAGCGGGCCGAAGGTGGGCAGGGGGTTCCTTTCTGGGCTCCCGCGGCGCCCCCCGTCCCTCGGAGAGTCGCGGGCCGGCCGGTTTGCGGGAGCGCGGCGGTCCGAGGACCGAACTGGGGCGCTGGGGGATGGGTGGGTGGGCTCCTTTGGGTTATTTCAGGGGGAGACGAGTTTTGATTTGGAGGCAGGGGGGCGAATGCGGAAAAAATCTTCACCTTTCTAGTTTAATCCTAATGGGGGGGAGAAGAAATAGCTGCGTCCTTCTCTCAAGCCACTTTCCCAAACACCCCCCTACCCCCCCTTTTTTTAAAAACGGGAACTGCCCCCTTAAAACGCCGCCTCTAACCAAAGGCCACCTTCATTTTAAGATTTACGCGTGGGGCCCTTACAGAAATAGGTTATTTTTCTTCTCCCTCTGGATATTTTCCTGTGATTTCTCCAGCCGGGAGTGGCGTGAAAATGGTTGACCCGGGTCGGGAAAAGACCCTCGCCCTTTGCCTTGGATTTGAGGGGTGGGCGAGGGACAGGAGGGAGAAAGAATGAGGGGTGGTTTTTTTTGCAATGCATAAGAAATCTAGAGGTGGGGTCGTATTAAAATCCTGTTTTATTTATTTACTAACAGGAAATTTACTATTTGTTTGTTTGTTTGTTTGTTTACTTAGGATTGATCCTGTTAGTATCAATCAATTTATTATTCATATATGGACTCTTGTTTCGAGTCCCATTTGACCAAGGACCCTCGCACTGATCGCTTTTACATTATTTTAAAACAGCTCTAATTATTAACAAACCATTTAACGATTCCCGCCTCCTGCTCCACCGTTCCTTCCGCTTAGGTTAGGACGAAGCCCATTTCGCGGATGGACAACTGAGGCCAGAGGTGCAGAAAAATGAAAGGCAGGGAGCGGGCGACCCTCGTCGTCCCTCGGGGGAGGGGGCACTTGCGTAGCTACTCTTCCAGGTTAAACTACCTCGCAAGCCTGGGGGTGGAGGAGAACATGAGGAGCGTAGGTCAGAGTGGCTTAAATAATTTCTATTAAAAAAAATGTCCTATGTTAAATTGTGTGAATTTTTGGAGCCTAAAAATGGGGGGACACTTTTTTTTTGAGCCAAAGGTTTACGGTTCTTCGCCAGGAGGAATTGTTACCTAGAGGCGCGACTCAGCGGCCGGCCGTGGATGTATTGGACACGCTAGCAAACTTTCTAAAATAATGTGTTTTTTTAAAAAAATTTATTTTATATGACGTCCACACGAATACAAGATCAACGCGAAAGTGATGGCGCGCAGAACCAATTCGGATGGGGAACAGTTTGTTTTAGGGGTGAATCCCATTCCACAGTGGATGGAATCGGGATGCAGACTCCCTCTGGACCCCAGGGCTGTCTTAACGCGTGGGCTTGAAGGGCATTTGCCCGTGGGTCCCAGGAGCATAGAGGCCCCATACCAACACCAATTTTGTTGGCAGTGCCAATAAAATAAATACGTTTAATTTTATCGACCATTTACAATTTTTATCCCCGTGAGTAATTGTGGTAGGGGCACCAGGACGCTGCTTTGCCGGTGGCGGACTGCGGGGGGCATAATGCTGTTAAGACGACCCTGCCTGGAGCCTCAGCTGCTGACCCAGCTCCCAGAATCCTCCAACCCGGGACAGGCCAGGGGGAATTCTGGGATCGGAGTAACACGCGCGCCTAGGATCGTTTTCCGCGCTCCCTTTCCTCTTCCCTTTGCGCCCCTCTCTCACGCCCCTCTCTCCCCTCGCCCAGGGCTTCTTCAAGAGGACGGTGCAGAATAATAAACACTACACGTGTACCGAGAGCCAGAACTGCAAGATCGACAAGACGCAGCGGAAAAGGTGCCCGTACTGCCGTTTTCAGAAGTGCCTGGCCGTCGGGATGCGGCTGGAAGGTGAGCTTTCTGGGTATAGCTTGGGGGTGGGGGGAAAAACCAGGGGGGCTCTTTGCACGTCGGAAGGGCCTTTGTTGGAGAGCCGAAGGAAAGAGGGAGAAGCCCCCCTGGTTTTTCCCCCCGCTGGGGAGGGGGATTCCCGCCCCTCTTCTTCCCAGGGTGGACGAGGGCAGCCACAGCTGCTCCGGCGGGAGAGCGAAGCGGCCTTGGGAAGCAGAGAAAACGAAAGTGCTTTCTGCGGGCCGGGAAAAAAACCGAGAGTTTAGAGGGAGGGGGGGAGTAAGGCAGGGAATCTGGCCGGGCCTCCTCCCCTGCATTCCCACCAGGGTCCCCCCAAATCTTTGGGGATGGGACGGAGGCGAGGGGAGGGGGGCACTCTGCCCATGTTTGAAGACAACGGTTGCAAAAGCGCCCATCCAAAGTTGCCCGAGAGAGACGTTGTGTATGTCTCCCCCCCGCCTCCTCCCCCCGTAACGAACAGCTTGCTTGGCAAGGGGGCTCGAGGAACGCCCGACCCCACTCCTTCTCCCTCCCTCTCTCCCTCTCTTTAAAAGGAGAAGGCGGTAAGAAAAGGAATTCAATTTCCCCACGCCCATCGCGGGACGCCCCAAGCCTTTCGACGAATTCGGGGTTGAAACCCCACCTCTTTTCTGCCTTGAGAGCCCCCTCCCCGGGACGCGCCAATAAAGCGGGGCAGCTTTTATTTTTTGGCGTGGGCCTGTTCCCTCTACCCCCCACCCCCCGCGATCGCAAACCCGTTCAGCCCACTTTGGAGACCGACCCAAGGCAGCTAGGAAGCCTTGAATGGGGAGGGTTGGGCGGGGGGGGGAACCCCACGATTCGGAGCAGCTCAGGGAAGCGCCTCGTCGTGTGAACGCGAGCTTTGGAAGTGGGTCGGAGTCAGGGCTGAGGTGCTGTCCCGGGAGGGGAGGAAGGGAGCGAGGTGACCTCCCCAGAACGGTTGCCTTGGCTCGCTAGAGCAGGGCAGGCGCTCAATTTTTGCCCTTCACCTACGCGGGGGAGGGGACGTGGTGGAGGGGAAGGGGCGGGCAGCGAAAACTTTGGCCGAGGCTCTTCGTCCGGCCGCCGCGCTCTCCCCCCGTTTTTCCTTCCTCCCCCTGCCTCGCTGCGCTTGGAGGAACTGGGGAAGGGAAGCTCCACTTTAAATAGACGGGGTGGAGGGGGGGGCGCTCCCTTGCCTTTCCTCACCCCCTCCCGCAGGCTCTCTCTCTCCCCTCCCCTCCACCCCCACCGCCCCTCCGCTAAGATCTTAGAATCTTAGACTAGAGCTGGAAAGGGACCTTGGAGGTCTTTTAGTCCAGCCCCCTCCTCAACCAGGAGACCCTACACCATTTCAGGAAAGAAGGAAGGAAAGAAGGAAGGAAGGAAGGAAGGAAGGAAGGAAGAGACCTTGGAGGTCTTCTAGTCCAGCCCCCTGCTCAAGCAGGAGAATCTATACCATTTCAGGAAAGAAGGAAGGAAGGAAGGGACCTTAGAGGTCTTCTAGTCCACCCCCCTGCTCAAGCAGGAGAATCTATACCATTTCAGGAAGGAAGGAAGGAAGAAAGGAAGGAAGGAAGGAAGGAAGGAAGGAAGGAAGGAAGGAAGGAAGAGACCTTGGAGGTCTTCTAGTCCAACCCCTTGCTCAAGGCAGAGAATCTATGCCATTTCAGGAAGGAAGGAAGGAAGGAAGGAAGGAAGGAAGGAAGGAAGGAAGGAAGGAAGGAAGGAGAAAAAAGTTGTAAGGAACCTTGGAGGTCTTCTAGTCCAGCCCCCTGCTCAAGCAGGAGATCTTCACGGATCTGTTTTGGGAGAAGTGGGGGTGGGAAAAGCCGGACAGGCGACAGAGTGGCCTGCGCGAAGACGCTGGCGGAATCCACTAGTCGGGGCGAGGAATCCACGTCTGTCGGAGCCCCCCCCCCCCCAAGGCAGTGGAGGCCGTGAGAAGAACCCTGGGTCGGTAGCAGGCAGGAGACGCGGAGGAGCCCCGACGGACAGCTACCACGGGCGGCAACTGGGGAAACCCGGGCAGCGAGAGCCTCGTAGGGACTATTGCCAAACGGCCGCGTTCCGTAGCGCCGTCCCCGTTTCACCGCGGCCTTTTCCTCCTCTCCATCCTTTGGGTGCCACTAGACGTCGGGGCGGGCGGGATGGGGGGCTTCTCCGCTTATATTCCCCCCCGCGCGGGTGGAGAAGGAGGAGTGATGAGGCCGAGCGGGTGAGGGTTTCTGCCCTCAAAGCCCCCTAGACGTCGGGCGGGGGAAATAGGGGGGGTCTCCACTCACATGCCCCCCCCGCGCTGGTGGTGGTAATGCCGAGTGGGTGAGGGTCTCCGCCGCCTTCAAAGCCCCCTAGACGTGGGGGAGAAAATGAGGGGCGGGGGCTTCTCCTCTCATGTCCCCCGCGCGTGGGGGGAAGGGGGAAGGAGGTGGTGGTAATGCCAGGCGGGTGAGGGTCTCTGCACCCCTCGAAGCCCCCCACCCCACTCCAACGCCTGTCCGGTGCTCGCTTCCTTTGCAGCCGTGCGCGCCGACCGTATGCGCGGGGGCAGGAATAAATTCGGCCCGATGTACAAGCGAGACCGGGCGCTGAAGCAGCAGAAGAAGGCGCTGTTCCGGGCCAACGGCTTCAAGCTGGAGACCGTCCCGCCGCCGGGTGGCCCTCCTCCTCCTCCTCCTCCGCCGCCGCCGCCCCCCATCGTCTCCCCGGTGCAGGCGGCGGACTACGGGGGGCTGCCCCCTTCCTTGCACGGCCTGGCTCACCACCAGCACCCGGGCGGCCTTGGCAAGGCTCTGCCGCCCCCCAGCGCCGCTGCCATGACGCCCATCGACTACGAGCGCAGCCCCTACGGGACCCCCGGCCTAGCAGCCCCCGGCCCGGTGGGTCCCGGGCCCCTCTCGGGCTACCACTACCCGCCTTTCGCCAGCCGGGCCATCAAGTCGGAATTCCCGGAGCCTTACGCCGCCCACCCGTACGAGGCAGCCCCGGCGTACCCTTTCCCGGAGCCTTACCCGGGCGTCCTCGGGGGCGGCGGGTCCCCGGCGGCGGGGCTGGACGTGCCCGAGGTGATCCTGAAGCTGCTGCAGTTGGAGCCCGAGGAGCCGCAGCTGAAGACCCGCATCCTGAACTGCCTCCAGCAGGAGCAGCAGCAGAGCAAGAGCCGGCAGGAGAAGCTGACCACCTTCGGGCTCCTTTGCAAGATGGCAGACCAGACCCTCTTCGCCATAGTGGAGTGGGCGCGCAGCTGCATCTTCTTCAAGGAACTGGAGGTGAGACCCCCGGCGGGAAAGTGGGGGGGGGAAGACCCTCTCCTCCCCCAAAGCAGCCCTGCTGGAGGGAAATTTCCCCATGTATTCTGCAGCCCATCGTCCACAACCACGCTGACTGGGGAGCATGGGGCTTCCTGGGCAGAGCCCTGGGTTCGTGCCAGGGCTGGGAGGTTGAACTGGGACGGTTGAACTGGGACCATTAATGACACAGCTCAGTTTTCTTTCTAAAGCACTCTGAAGACACCCCCCCCCCAGCTGTCTCAGACTGGGAAGCCCATCGCCCACAGCCTCACTGACTTGGGGGGGGGCATGGGGCTTCATAGGCAGGGCCCTGGGTTCATTCCAGTGCTGGGTGGTTGAACTGGGACGTTTGACTGGGACTTTTAATGACACAGATCAGTTTTCTTTCTAAAGCACCAAAAGACGGTTTTTTTCCCCAGCAGTCTCAGGCCGGGAACCCCATCGTCCACAGCCGCACTGACGGGCGGGGGGGGGGGCATGAGACTTCCTGGGCAGAGCCTTGGGTTCGTGCCAGTGCTGGGAAGTTGAACTGGGACGGTTGAACTGGGACCATTAATGACACAGCTCAGTTTTCTTTCTAAAGCACTCTGAAGACATCCCCCTCCCTGTCTCAGACTGGGAAGCCCATCGTCCACAGCCTTACTGACTGGGGGTGCATGAGGCTTCCTGGGAAGAGCCCTTGATCCGTGCCAGTGCTGGCAGGTTGAACTGGGACAGTTAAACTGGGATCATTACCGACCCAGCTCAGTTTTCTTTTTAAAGCACCAGAAGACATTTCCCCCCTGGCATTTCCTGGCTGTCTGAGACCGGGAAGCCCATCATCCACAGCCTCACTGACTGGGGAGCATGGGGCTTCCTGGAGAGAGCTGTTGGTTCGGGCCAGTGCTGGGAGGTTGAACTGGGACCATTACTGGGTTTACTTCCCAAGGCAGCCTCAGGAGACGACATCTGGGGGGTACCAGGTTGCCCCTTTCCTCCCCGTGCCTCAGTTTCCCTCTGGGTGGAAGGGAAAGTTGGTGCCCTTTGTGTGATCAGCTGGTTTATATAATATATATGGCCATCAACCCTTGAGGCATAATTGATGGGGGAGCTGCAGTGTGTGTGTGTGTGTGTGTGACTCCAGCCTTGCGGACAGGGTCTCCCCAAGGAAGACAAACTCAAGGGCGGGGTCTCAGATCCAGCAGGCACCTCCAGATGTTGCCCCACACCTGGAGGAGGACAGCTGGAGATACTTGGCACCGGGTTCTCCTTGCTAGCTGCTTTTGTTGTAGAGGCAGGAAAAGGAAGCTGAACTCTGTGTGTGTGTGTGTTGTGTGTTGTGTGTATGAGTGGACAAGATTGTGCAGCTCCAGGATAGGCTGACAGATCCAAGGAGAGGTGTGTCAGACGGCAAAATTATACTATAATTTCCTTCCTTCCTTCCTTCCTTCCTTCCTTCCTTCCTTCCTTCCTTCCTTCCTTCCTTCCTTCCTTCATCCCATTTCCATCTCCTTCCTTCCCTCCCCATTTTCTTTCTTTCTTTCTTTCTTTCCTTTCTTTCCTTCCTTCCTTCCTTCTTTCTCTCTTTTCTTTTTCTTCCTTTCTTATCTTTCCTTTCTTCCTTTCCTCTTTCTTTCCTGTTTTCATTTCACTTCTTTTCTTTCACCCTGTAATTTCCTGTTTAAAGCTATGAATGGGAAATTTAAAAACAAAAAAAGCTTGTACACCATCTTATAAATCTTACTGCTGGAATAATAATAATAATAATCAAACTTTTCCCGGCATTCGATATAGACTTTCTAGAGGGGCCATAAAACTCTTCTTCAAATGGGTTCCCACAAACTTGCTTTGCTCCTGAGATAAATTTGCTTGATTCCTATTGGCAAGTGTTGAAATCCTTCCTTCCTTCCTTCCTTCCTTCCTTCCTTCCTTCCTTCCTTCCTTCCTCACTCACTCACTCACTCACTCACTCACTCACTCACTCACTCACTCACTCACACCATTTCCTTCCTTCCTTTCTCCCATATTTCCTCCCTCCCTCCTTCCCTCCCTCCCTTTCTCTCTTTTCCTTCTTCCCTCCCTCCCTTTTTCTTCCTTCCTCCTTCATACTATACCTTCATACCTTTCTTTCTCCCATATTTCCTCCTTCCCTCCCTCCCTTTCTCTCTTTTCCTCCCTCCCTCCTTCATACCATTTCCTTCCTTCCTTCCTTCCTTCCTTCCTTCCTTCCTTCCTTCCTTCCCTCCCTCCCTCCCTCCCTCCCTCCCTCCCTCCCTCCCTCCCAAATGTTTTGCAATCCCAGATCCCTTCTGTTTGGTTTCCCCACTCTTCAACACCTCCCTCACTCAAAATCCCTGCTCGGGTGCAACATTTTGGGGGCAAGAAAAGTCCCTGGTGTCTTTTCTAAACACCCTGAGGCCACAAAATGGCAAAGGAGGCCAGGCGTTCTCCCCAACTGGGCACATTTCTGAGCCTCCCTGACTGGCATTCCTTCGCCAGGAAGATGAGCAAAGCAGAGAGCTCCAAGCAGCTGTGTGGGGTGTCTTCTCTGTGCTTGTGTGTGTGTGAGAGAGAGGGGGGGGGGAGGATTCAGCTCAACACCTGTTTTCAAGGTCACAATTCATTCCTCCAACTTTGAAGCAGGATCAAAAAAAAAGAAGAGAGAAAGAAACCGCTTAGGCAGAGGGATAATTTTCCGAAGTAAGTTTGAGATGACTTTAACCGTTGCTTATTTCCAAGGGTTTATGCTAATGTGGTGTTTTGTAAGCTTCCCCAGAGTGCCTGGTGGGCGAGTGGGTGGGTGGGAGCGACCAACTGAAGCCCTCACAATCACAGCAACAATGGCCGCAATGAACGGGAATGGCCGTCGGGAGGTTTTTAAAATGCTGACTCCCCTTTCTTTCTTCTTTCTTTCTTTCTTTCTTTCTTTCTTTCTTTCTTTCTTTCTTTCTTTCTTTCTTTCTTCCTCCCTCCCTCCCTTCCTTCTTTCTTTCTTTTTCTTTCTTTCTAGGTTTATTAACCCACTTTGAAAGATCTTCTCCCCACCCAAAATTTCTCTTGATAAATGTTGCATGGCCCTTGAAATCAATCCTTCCCTCCCTCCTTTTTCCTTCCATTCCCATTTCCTTCCTTACTTCATTTCCTATCTTCCTTCTTTCCTCCCACCTCCTTCCTTTCTTCCTTTCTTTTTCCTTCCATTCCCATCTCCTTCCTTCCTTCCTTTCCCATTTTCCTTCCTTCCTGCCATTCCCATCTCTCTCCTTCTTTTCTTCATTTCCCATCTTCCTCCCTTCCTTCCTTTTTCCTTCCATTCCCATCTCCCTCCTCCCTTCTGTCCATTCCCATCTCCCTCCTTCCTCCCTCTCTCCCTCCCTCTCTCTCTCCCTCCCTCCCTCCCTCCCTTAACTTTGTCTCTTAGGGTTGTTGAAATGTAGGACGATTTTTCTGCTATTGTGCCGTTGATGGGCAGTGGGCATTTGGACATCTGAGCTAGAAAGCCCAGGAGAAAGAAAGAAAGAAAGAAAGAAAGAAAGAAAGAAAGAAAGAAAGAAAGAAAGAAAGACTGGTCTCAAACAGACATAGATTTTTGGCATAGAGTAAGATTTGCATCGCCTTGTTGAGTGACAACAAATGGTGGCTTTTGTGTCTTCCTCCCTTAGGGGGGACGTGATAAGAATGTTCCAATTTTTAAGGGGCTGCCACAAAGGAGAGGAGGGGGTCAACTTATTCTCCAAAGCACCTGAAGGCAGGACGGGAAACAATGGATGGAAACTAATCAAGGAGAGAAGCAACCTGGAATTAAGAGAGAAACTTCCTAACAGGACCATTAAGCAGAGGAACAGCTTGCCACCAGAGGTTGTGGAGGCTCCATCACTGGAGGTTTTATTTCATTATACAGAATACAAAGAAGAGAAGAAAAAAATAGGAAATTAAGGGAAGAAAGGGGAAAAGTGGGAGTGTGTGAGATACAAGGGTGGGGGGGGGGGAGAGAAAAAGAACAACCATTGGCCTGCAAGGGTATAAAGTCTCCTGCTTGAGCAGGGGTTGGACTAGAAGACCTCCAAACTCCCTTCCAACTTCCTTCCTTCTTTCCTTCCTTCCTTCCTTCCTTCCTTTCTTCCTTCCTTCCTTCCTGTAGTGTTGTAGGGTCTCCTGCTTGAGCAGGGGGTCAGACTAGAAGACCTCCAAGGTCCCTTCCAACTTCCTTCCTTCCATCCATCCATCCATCCTTCCTTCCTTCCTTTCTTCCTTCTTTCCTTCCTGTAGTGGTGTAGGGTCTCCTGCTTATGCAGGGGGTCAGACTAGAAGACCTCCAAGGTCCCTTCCAACTTACTTCCTTCTTTCCTTCCTTCCTTCCTGTATTGGTGTAGGGTCTCCTGCTTACGCAGGGGGTCAGACTAGAAGACCTCCAAGGTCCCTTCCAACTTCCTTCCTTCCTTCCTTCCTTCCTTCCTTCCTTCCTTCCTTCCTTCCTTCCTTCCTTCCTTCCTTCCTTCCTTCCTTCTGTAATGGTATAGGGTCACTTGCTTGAGCGGGGGGGGGGTGTTTCAGACTAGAAGTCCTCCAAAGTCCCTTCCAACTCTGTTTATTCTGTTAGTAAATTTCCCAAACGACCACTCACAACGTTTTCATTTTTGGGGGCTGCCTTCTTCACTCAAGAATCCCCAGATTCTGAGGGTCACCAAATGGTCAGCAAAAACTTTAAACTGCTCTCCTGCAGAAGGTTTTTGTTACTGGGTCAAGGGCTGGAAGTGGTCGAGGGCTGTAGATTGTGCAGCAACAACCCCACTGCCCTCCTTTGGAAAACCCCCTGGAGAGGGAAACAAGTGGGGATATCCTGCAGGCTGAAAGGATGGTGAGGAAGCTGGATCTTAAAGAGTAAAAATAAAAATAAAATAAAAAATTGGGGGAAAGCTTGGCGGAAATCACGTCAGTCCTCCCCTTCAACTCTTCTCTTGAAAGCCCATGAAGTCCTGGGACATCTGAGGCTGAAAATCAAGGAAGAAAGAGAGAATTTTGGTCTCTTCCTGATCATCAAAAAGACCAAGAACTCATGAACACGCAAGGAAGGAAACATCAAAATAGAACCTCCTCCTCCTCCTCCTCTTCTTCTGCTTCTTCTTTCTCCTCCTCCTTCTTCCTCTCCTCCTCCCCCTCCTCCTCCTCCTCTTCTTCCTTCTCCTTCTCCTCTTCTCCTCCTCCTTCTTCCTCTCCTCCTCCTCCTCCTCTTCTGCTTCTGCTTCTTCTTTCTCCTCCTCCTTCTTCCTCTTTCTCCCTCCTCCTCCCCTTCCTCTTCTTCTTCTTCCTCCCTCCTCCTTCCTTCTCTTTCTTCTCCTCCTTCCTCTCCTCCTCCTCCTCTTCTTCTTACTCCCTTCTTCTTCTGCTTCTTCTTCTCTCCCCTCCTCCTCATCTTCTTCTTCCTTCCTCCTCCTCTTCTCCTCCTCTTCTTCTTCTTCTTTCTCCCCTCCTCCTCCTCCTCTTCTTCTTCCTTCTCCTTCTCCTCTTCTCCTCCTCCTCCTTCCTCTCCCCCTCCTCTTCTTCCTCCCTTCTTCTGCTTCTTCTTCTTCTTTCTCCTCCTCCTTCTTCCTCTTTCCCCCTCCTCCTCCTCTTCTTCTTCTTCCTCCCTCCTCCTTCTTCTTCCTTCTCTTTCTCCTCCTCCTTCCTCTCCTCCTCCTCTTCTTCTTCCTCCCTTCTTCTTCTTCTGCTTCTTCTTCTTTCTCCCCTCCTCCTCAACTTCTTCCTCCTCCTCCTCTTCTCCTCCTATTCCCCCTCCTCCTCTTCTGCTTCTGCTTCTTCTTTCTCCTGCTCCTCCTCCTCCTCCTCCTCCTTCCTCTCCTCCTTCTTCCTCCTCCTCCTCTTCTTATTCCTCTTCTTCTTCTTCCTCCCTCCTTCTTCTTCTTCCTTCTCTTTCTCCTCCTCCTTCCTCTCCTCCTCCTCTTCTTCTTCCTCCCTTCTTCTTCTTCTTCTTCTGCTTCTTCTTCTTTCTCCCCTCCTGCTCATCTTCTTCCTCCTCCTACTCTTCTCCTCCTCCCCTCCCCCTCTTCTGCTTCTGCTTCTTCTTTCTCCTGCTCCTTCTCCTCCTCCTCCTCCTTCCTCTCCTCCTCTTCTTCCTCCAACTCCTCTTTTTATTCCTCCTCCTCAAGGGACCTTGGAGGTCTTCTAGTCCAGCCCCCTGCTCAGGCAGGAAATCCTATCCCATTTCAGGCAAACGCTTGTCCAATATCTTCTTGAAGACCTCCAGTGATGAATAAAGCACCCACAACCTCCGGAGGCAGCCATTCCATTTATCATCCTCACTGTCTGGAACATTCTCCTTCGTCCCAGGTTGCTTCTCTTCTTGGTTACTTTGCTTCTTGTCCTGCCTTCCAGTTCTTTGGAAAATAAGCCGACCCCCCCCCCTTCTTCTTTTGTGGCTGCCCCTCAAATAGGAGTGTGAAGAGATGGATGGGATAGGTGGGGAAAAATTCACTTCCCTAGGATCTCAGATAACGGCCTGGACGAAGCAAACAACCTTGTTTAAACCAGGGAGCAGAAGAGCTGCTTTCCAGAGTGATTCTGCTTTTGACCCCCCCCCCTCAAAGATAGATTTTGCTGTCCTGATGCCCCCCCCCCCCAATCCATGGCTCGGTTCTTCCTGCAAGGTTTGATGTCTTTGAAAAGCTATTGTCTGATGGCTTCCTGCGGTGGCATTTCAGCAATCCCAACTTTATATTTTCATACATATAATTTTCCCATCAGAGAAAGTAAATAACAGAAAGGAGGGAGGATGAGGAGGGAAAGGAAGAAAGGGTAAAGTAGAGGAAGGAAGGGAGGGGAATGAAGAGTAGGAGAGAGGGGGAAGAAGGAGGAGAAGAGAGGAGGAGGGGGGAAAGAGAGGGGAAGAAGAAAGGAGGAAGGATGAGGAAGGAAAGAAAGAAAGAAAGAAAGAAAGAAAGAAAGAAAGAAAGAAAGAAAGAAAGAGGGTAAAGCAGAGAAAGTAAGGGAGGGGAATGAAGAGGACATGAAGAGAGGGGAAGAAGGAGGAAAAGAGAGGAGGAGGGGGGAAAGAGAGGGGAAGAAGAAAGGAGGAAGGATGAGGAGGGAAAAAAGAAAGAAAGAAAGAAGGAAGGAACGGTAAAACAGAGAAAGTAAGGGAGGGGAATTAAGAGTAGGAGAAGAGAGGAGGAGGGGGAAAGAGGGGGAAGAAGAAGGGAGGAAGGAGAGGAGGAAAGAAGAAGGCAGAGAAGGGAGGTTGAGAAGAGAGACAGAGCAAAGTTGTTGCAAAAGAAGATGGAGACACAGAGTGACAAAGTGTAATCTATACATTCGTAAGAAAAGAACGATAAAGATCAATGACGAATAGATAAATGTTAATAGCAACTGTAAGAGTGTATATTTGCGAACGGACTTGAAAGAGAGAATTAAAAAAAATTAAAATAAAGAAAGAAAAAGAAAAGCAATTGCCTCCATCCAGAAGGAAGAGATCGCTGGGCTTAAACGAAAGAAGGAAATAATAATAATAATAATAATTGCAAAACCAGAAACAAGAACGACAGGGACTTCTCTCCCACCCCCCGACCCTCCCTCCTCAAACAATGACTTCAAGGTCTCCGGGGTTGGGGGAGTGGCAGAGTGGGGGGGGGGGGAGAAGAGCAGGTTGGCGCCTTCCCCGCGAAGGCCAAGAGAGGATTGCCTTGCCGTGGGTCTAATTAGCCTCTTGACATCTAGGGCCCTGGCAATATTCTGCCCGCCTCGGGATGGCCAGAGAGCTCTGGCCTCCTCCAGATAGATGGTTTCATTTAAGGGCCCATAATTCTGTCAGTTGGCCGGTGACAAACGAGGCGGAGAGACACCCCCCCCCTCCCCTCTGATGCGCCGTCCATCCCCACCGAGTCACTGGCACGAGGGGGCTAATAACACGTGCGCCAGGCCAAAGAGGGTCTCTTGTTTATGGAAGGGGGAGCCTCCCAGCAGAGGTCAAGCGGGATGGCCGTAAATACCTACTCTAAGTGGGTTGAGATGAGGTGTCAAGGTTTGGCTAAGATGTGCAGGGATGCAGCCCCGAGGGGAGTAAGGGGGGATGGGAGGAGGACGGGATGACAAGGGACCGCAGTTCTGCTGGACGAAGGGGCCTGGAGCTTTCCTGCCTGGCTTAATGTGCCATTCAATCAGTAAAGGGGAATGTTTGCCACTCAGGGTTGAACTGGGAAGAGGCCCTCGGTGCTCTCGGAGCTGGGTTTTTTTTTTCTTGAGGACGTTTCTTGACCCCACTAGGGAACAACATCAGGGCTAGAAGGGAGGAGGAGGAGGGAGGGAGGAAAAAGGGAGGAGGACAATGACTAATGGGGTCCTTGGTGATGTCTGAGCTTGGCTGTTTCCTTGCGGACATTTCATGCCCAAGTAGGGAACATCATCAGTGCTAGAAGGGTGTGTGGTTTGTGGAGAGAGGAGGAGGAGGAAGGAGAAAGGGAGGAGGGATGAAGGAGGAAGGAGGAAGGAAGGAGGAAGGAAAAAGGAGGACCTTGGTGCTCTCTCAGCTTGGTTATTTTCTTGCAGGCGTTTCATGACCCAACTAGGTAACTTCATCAATGCTAGAAGGGAGGGGATAAAGGAGAAAGGGAGGAGGGATGAAGGAGGAAGGAGGAGGAAGGAGAAAGGAATGAGGAGGACGTCCGTAGGGTCCCTGGTACTCTCTCAGCTTAGCTATTTTCTTTTTCTTTTAAAGTTTTTATTGTTTTTATTAAAGGAAAGCACCCCCCCCTATATTTCATTACATCTTGTAGAAAGCATATCCATTGGTTACAGGTACATTTCGTGCGTTTCTTCCACAATCACATATATTTCATTCAGTTTAAATTGTACATTTTAGAATTTATATATTTTACTATCATTATACCACCATTTTCATTTAATAGAGTTTTAAGGACACAGCCACCTACTGGCATTTTTCCCCCCAGTCCCGATGAATCTGCCATAACTTTACATCTTTATAACTTATTCTAGAAAAAAGTTGGTTGAAAAAATATCTAATATTCCCTCTTCCCTTCCCCCCCCCAAACTCACAGATTGACGCTTCTGTCCATTTTACTTTTACTAGTACATCCCACCTGCTTGTATCATTAAATATTATCCATTAACATTTTTTTGTTATTATTATAGTTAGCTAAAGATTATTTATTTTTCTCACCACTCCTCTTCGGGCCCCCGAAAGAGATTTACCTTTATAACCATCTCTAAACAGAAATTTATTAATAAGTGTTAACAAAATAACCATTTAAAATCTAAAACAGTCTAAAAGGTATTGACATTTCTAGTTAATAATCACCAAAATATGCATTAACATTTCCTTATTATTATTATAGTTAAAAGAAAAAAGAGAGAACCAATTGTTTGCTATTTGTATCACCTCTCTTCTGATCCAAATTATATATACCTCCATAACAAGATCTAAACAAAAAGCCCGCCAGAAAATAACCAAGCTCAGAGAGCACCAAGGACCCTCCTTTTTTTCTTTCTCCTTCTTCATCCCTCTTCCTCCTCCCTTTCTCCTTCATCCCCTCCCTTCTAGCACTGATGATGTTACCTAGTTGGGCCATGAAACGCCTGCAAGAAAATAACCATGCTGAGAGACCACCTTAATTAGGATAAATAACCGATTCTGTATCTTTCCCTTACTTTCTTTTCTGCATTTCTTTCTCTAGCCAATCATAGAATCTTCCCCATGTCTTGAGGTACTCTGGCACCCCATTCTGACAACTCACGAAACTTCAAATTAAGGTCTCCAAAAGCTGCCTGTTGATTTAACCGGCAATGCCAAAACAAACCCAGGGGTGGGTTGATACTAAGGTTCGGTTCATACATGCTAGGCTCCCACCCAGGAAGTCCCCCTCCCCCTTTTGCTTAGCTAGGATGTGTTGAGTGAACCTGCTCTGTGTTTTGGGGGTGGGGGGAAAGACCCCTTTCTCCCTTGGATTCCCTGCTGCAAACCTTACAAGCATTAGAATAGAAGAACAGAGTGGGAAGGGACCTTGGAGGTCTTCTAGTCCAACCCTCTGCTTAGGCAGGAAACCCTACACCACTTCAGACAAATGGCTATCCAGCATCTTCTTAAAGACTTCCAGTGTTGGAGAATTCACAACTTCTGGAGGCAAGTTGTTCCACTGATTAATTGTCCTCACTGTCAGGAAATACCTCCTTAATTCTAAGTTGCTTCTCTCCTTGATGGGTTTCCATCATTGATCCAGGTTCTTTCTGAACTGCCCTTACTCAAGATACCCCTTTGATTTTGGGGAGGGGGGCAGGAAAGATGTTTAAGGAGGGCTTAGAAGGCTAGCGTCTACCCAATGCGAAAATGAAACATGTCAGGCAGTTTGGGGAATGGCGCAAGGGTGGGTTCTGGCTGCTGCTACTGCCGTTCACTCAGGGATGCACTGCACACGCATGTGCAGTACTAAAAAAAATGCTTCTGCGCAGAAGGAAAAAACAAGATGGCGGTGCCTACGGCGCCACCAAGAGAACCAGTTCGGGGGCACTGCAGGCCACGTTACTACCTACTCGGCTGAACCAGTCCGAACCGGTAGGATCCCACCTCTGGAATTGTGTCAAGCTGGCCATGCCCACCCATTCAGCCACACCCAGTGAGTAGCATAAAGCTGACCATGCCCACCCAGTCAGCCACCCCCAGTGAATAGCATAAAGTTGACCATGCCCACCCAGTCAGCCATGCCCAGTGAGTAGCATAAAGCTGGCCATGCCCACCCAGTCAGCCACCCCCAGTGAATAGCATAAAGTTGACCATGCCCACCCAGTCAGCCATGCCCAGTGAGTAGCATAAAGCTGGCCATGCCCACCTAGTCGGCCACACCCAGTGAGAAGCATAAAGCTGGCCATGCCCATCCAGTCAGCCATGCCCAGTGAATAGCATAAAGCTGACCATGCCCACCCAGTCGGCCATGCCAGTGAATAGCATAAAGCTGGCCATGCCCACCCAGTCGGCCATGCTCAATGAGTAGCATAAAGCTGGCCATGCCCACCCAGTCAGCCATGCTCAGTGAGTAGCATAAAGCTGGCCATGCCCACCCAGTCACACACCCCCGCCCGGCCCCCCAAGGTCAACCACAGCTCTGATGTGGCCTTCATGAAAATTGAGTTTGACACTCCTGGCTTAGGGGATTCTGGGAGCAGTTTGGCTTTTCAGAAGACCCCCTACCCCTTATTCCTTGTAGAGGGCAAAGCAGTTAGAAAGTTGCAGTATCCAAGCAGATGATATTAAGCTTCGTCAGCTCAGCTATTTTCTGCTAGGCATCTTTGTTTATTTATTCATTTATTGGTTTATCAAATTCATTAAGCCAGCCATCATGCAGCTGGATGAAGATTTCTGGTGTGATGTAAGGCTTGGGCGGGGGGAGATGCCAGATGAGTTGGGGAGGAAGAGGCAGGGTTTATCACCCTGTTATTAACACCTTTTGACTTCTGGAGAAATGTGATTGTCTCCTTTCCCTCCCCCCACTTTCATAGATTGTTCAAATAACAGCTTCCATCTTCTCCAAATAATTGCATGCACACCTAAACCCTGCTCCCTTCAATTTCCCTACAATGTAATTGTTTAATCCTGGATGAAACGTTCACCCACATTCATCCCTGGGATTGGTGTGTGTGTTTCTGTGTCTGTGTGATAGGAGAATATTTGTGCACCCGGCATTCGTAGTGAATCCGGACTATGCAATTATGAATTTTGTTCGTAGACTTGCAAAAATTGCATCCGGTTTCATATTTTGGTTTGTCTGCAAAGGAAGCAGCACCAACGCAAAGAAATGCACATGCACACAAACACGTACAACCTATACAAACACACACACACACACACACACACACACACACTCTCACACTCAGCCCTCTTGCCCTGAATCCAAGCTCAGAAATCCAAAGTGAATCTAAGTGCTTAAGAGGTGAATTTGATGCTCCTGTAGTCTTTGTTGCAAACTGGAACTTTTCTTTAATTTTAATATTAGGGCATTTCTTCTTCTCTTAGAAATCCCTCCTCACCCCTTCCCAGCTGAAATGGTCCCTGTTAGCCAGCCTTGAAACAATTTTCACCTCTAAATAGCACCTCTGGACTACTAATTGCTGGCTTAACCATCTTCTGCCTTAATTGTCTTTATCTCTGATCTCGGACAGACCTAGGTTTCTGTTTCCCCTTTCCCTGCAAAATTTAAAACCCAACTTTAACAGAGAAAAAAAACCTTTTTGGTGGTTCTTTTCCACCATTTTATGAGATCCCAGGGCTTCAAAAAGGTTACATGTAGTTCATTTAGCGACCATTCAGAGTTACAATGGAACAAAAAAAAGCGAATGTGAAAAAAAAGTGAAAAGAAATGTTTCATGTGAGCGTTGTAGCATTTCCCACCGTCACACGATCAAAATTCAGATGCTCAGCAACTGACTCATATTTACAACAGTTGCAGCGTCCCCAGGGTCACTGGAAAAAGTGACATACGACCGTTTTTCATTGTTATGACCTCTGCAGCATCCCCATGGTCATACAATCAAAATTCGGCTGCTTGGCAAAGGGTTCATATTTATGACGGTCAGTGTGCCAGGGTCACGTGATTCCCCCTTCTTGCGACCTTCTGATGAGCAAAATCAAAAGGGAATCTGGATTCACTTAATGACTGGGTGATGAGCTTAACCACAGAGGCGATTCCACTGAAGAAATGGGGCAAGAGAATGTCATGAAGTGCCTTGCTTAGCAACGGGAAATTTTGGGCGCAGTTGTGGGTGTAAATCAAGGACTCTCTGTACTGTTTCCCTACAAATGCAGGCATGGATCTTCTAGGAAATCCATGCAAGATTAGACACAAGCGTCAAAGCTTTGGAATTAAACGTGGCCTTTTGGAATTGGAATTGGAATTGATTTTATTTGTAGGCCGCCCTTTTCCCTGAGGGGACTCAGGGCGGCTCACAGAAACCAGGGAGAGGGGAATACAATACAATACAGTACTAAGACGACAACACATAATAAAATAATACGCAACATGCATACAACATTCGGGCGGGTAATGGTCCTTATCCCCAGGCCTGACGGGCGAGCCAGTTCTTCAAGGCTGTGCGGAAGGCCTGGACGGTGGTGAGGGTACGGATCTCTACGGGGAGTTCGTTCCAAAGGGTCGGGGCCGCTACTGAGAAGGCCCTCCTCCTTGTGGTTGCCAGCCGACATTGGCTGGCCGATGGGATGCGGAGGAGGCCCAACCTATGAGATCTTATAGGCCGTAGGGAGGTAATTGGCAGAAGGCGGTCTCTCAAGTATCCAGATCCACTGCCATGTAGGGCTTTATGGGTGGTCAATAGCACCTTGAAGCGCATCCGGAGATCGACAGGTAGCCAGCGCAGCTCGCGGAGGATAGGTGTAATGCGGGTGAATCGGGGTGCACCCGCGATCACTCGCGCGGCTGCGTTCTGTACTAGCTGAAGTCGCCGGATGTTCCTCAAGGGCAGCCCCATGTAGAGCATCATTGCAGTATTCCAGCCTAGAGATCACGAGGGCCCGAGTGACTGTTGTGAGAGCCTCCCGGTTCAGGTAGGGTCGCAACTGGCGCACCAGGCGTACCTGGGCGAATGCCCCCCTGGTCACAGCTGCTATATGATGGTCGAATGACAGCTGTGGATCCAGGAGGACTCCCAAGTTGCGAACCCTCTCTGAGGGGTGTAGAATTTGACCCCCCAGCCTGAGTGTTGGATTAATGGCCGAATTTTTGGGAGGAAAACACAACAGCCACTCGGTCTTTTCTGGGTTGAGCACAAGCTTGTTAATCCTCATCCAGTCCATGACGGCTTCGAGTCCCCGGTCCATTACGTCAACCGCTTCATTGATTTGGCACGGGGCGGACAGATACAATTGAGTATCGTCCGCATATTGATGGTATCTAATCCCGTGCCTACGGATGATCTCTCCCAGCGGTTTCATGTAAATGTAAATAGTAGGGGGGATAAGACCGAACCCTGCGGCACCCCATATTTTAGGGGCCTTGGGGACGATCTCTGCCCTCCTACTAACACCGACTGCGACCTGTCCGAGAGGTAGGAGGAGAACCACCGTAACACGGTGCCTCCCACTCCCACCTCCCGCAGTCTTCGCAGAAGGATACCATGGTCGATGGTATCGAAAGCCGCTGAGAGGTCAAGGAGGACCAGGATGGAGGGATGTCCTTCATCTCTGGCTCTCCAGAGATCATCCATCAATGCGACCAAGGCGGTTTCAGTGCTGTAACCGGGTCTGACGGGTCTGAAGCCTGACTGGAAGGGGTCTAGATAGTCTGCTTCCTCCAAGGACGTTGGAGCTGGAAGGCCACCACCTTCTCAACAACCTTCCCCAGAAAGGGGAGGTTGGAGACCGGGCGGTAGTTATTAAGGACAGCTGGATCAAGGGATGACTTCTTCAGGAGGGTCTCACCACCGCCGCCTTCAGTGCGGCGGGGAAGTTCCCCTCCGAAGGGAGGCGGTTACTACCGCCTGGATCCAGCCTCGTGTCACCTCACTGCAGTTAGAAACCAGCCATGAGGGACACGGATCCAAAGCACAGGTGGAGGAACTCACAGCTCTCATGGCCTTGTCCACATCCCCGGGGGTAACCTCCTGAAACTCAACCCAGAGCTGTTGAACTTGGTCCCTCTGAGTCTCGGCTGGAACTGCAGGTGTGGAGTCCAAGTCCGTCCGAAACCGAGCAATTTTGTCCGCTAAGAATTGGGCATATTCTTCAGCTCTGCCCTGCAAGGGTTCCCCCGCCTCCTTTTGTTCAACAGGGAGCGGGTTATCCTAAACAGGGCGGCCTGGACGGGACTCAGCGGACGCAACCAGGGAGGCTATATGTGATCTTTTAGCTGCCCTAAGTGCCCTAGTATATTCCCTGGTGCAGGTGGTTACCATTGCTCGGTTCGATGCGGACTTATCGGACCTCCAACGGTGCTCTAGGCATCTCCTCCGGCGCTTCATCTCCCGGAGCTCCTCGGTGAACCAAGGTGGTCTCCGGGATCCGCTGCCTCGGAGGGGCCGCAGTGGCGCAATCCGGTCGAGGGCCTCTGACGCTGCCGAGTGCCACGCAGCAGCCAGAGTCTCTACCGGACTGTGGGTGAGAGTATCAGGAATAACCCCAAGCTCTGTCTGGAACCTTACTGGCTCCATAAGACGCCTGGGGCGGAACCACCTGGTCGGTTCTCCTCCCTACAGTGGGGGTTTGGCCTCCGGAAGTCGAGCCTCAGTAGGCAATGGTCTGACCACGACAGGGGTACGATGTCACTCCCCCTCAGACCAAGATCACACATCCACTGCTCCGAGAGAAATACAAGGTCAAGCATGTGTCCCGCCGAATGGGTTGGGCCTCGAATTACTTGAGTCAAGCCCATGGCTGTCATGGAAGCCATGAACTCCTGCGCCCCATCAGAGTTTTCACCGAGCGTCGGCAGATTAAAGTCCCCCAGGACCATCAGCCTAGGGAACTCAACTGCCAGCTCGGCTACTGACTCGAGGAGCGAGGGGAGGGCTGCTGCAACGCTGTTGGGAGGCAGGTACGTTAGCAGCAAACCCACTTGACCCTTGAGGTCCAACTTTAACAGCAAAGACTCACACCCGACAATCTCCGGAGCAGGGACCCTACGAGGAACTAACGACTCCCGGATAACAGCGGCCACACCCCCACCCCTTCCCTGGGCTCTCGGCTGATGCAGCACCTGAAATCCTTCTGGGCACAGTTCTACAAGGGGGACTCCTCCCTCTGGGCCCAGCCAGGTCTCAGTAATACATGCCAGGTCTGCCCTCTCGTCTAAAATTAAGTCCCGGACGAGAGGTGCTTTATGTACAACAGACCTGGCATTTAGGCGACAACAGCCTGAGACCAGGGTCCTGATTACTTACACCATCTGGTCTTGGAGTGGGACTCCTAGGGCCGGAAGGAGGGATTCTCTGTGATGTAGCGAACCCTCCTTCCCCGGTAATGGCCTGCCCTAGAGTCCCCGCCGTATCTGCCCCTCCCTGTCACGACCGCAATACCCCGACCCTCTCAGGCAGCTAACAATGGCCCGGCTCCGTTAAGGTTGGTTTTAATTGCAGAATCAGACAAGTTCTGTTAGCATATCTGCTTCTTGCATAGGTGGTACCTGGCTCAACAGTAACAACTGTGAGAGGGATCTTGGAGTCCTAGTGGACAACCATTGAAATAGGAGCCAGCCGTGGGCAGCAGCTGCCCAAAAAGCCAGCACAGTTCTAGGCTGCATCAACAGAGGGATGGAATCAAGATCACGTGAAGGGTTGATGCCATTTTATAAGGCCTTGGTAAGGCCACATTTGGAATATGGCATCCAGTTTTGTCGCCACGATGTAAAAAAGATGTGGAGACTGTAGAAAGAGTGCAGAGAAAAGCAACAAAGATGATTAGGGGACTGGAGGTTAAAACATAAAGAACGGTTGCAGGAACTGGGTATGTCTAGTTTAATGAAAAGAAGGAAAAGGGGAGACATGATAGCAATGTTCCAATATCTCAGGGGTTGCCCCAAAGAAGAAAGGGTCAAATTATTTTCCAAAGCACCTGAGGGTAGAACAAGAAGCAATGGGTGGAAACTAATTGAGAAGCAATTTAGGACTAAGGAGAAATTTCCTGACAGTTAGAATAATTAATCAATGGAACAACTTGCTACCAGAAGTTGTGAATGCTCCAATACTGGAAGTTTTTAAGATGTTAGATAACCATTTGTCTGAAGTAGAGTTTCTTGCCTAAGAAGGGGGTTGGACTAGAAGACCTCCAAGGTCCCTTCCAACTCTGTTATTCTATTCTATTCTATTCTATTCCTATTCTATTCTATTCTATTCTATTCTATTCCATTCCATTCCATTCCATTCTATTATATTCTCGCCCCTCCTCCTCCTCCTCTTCTTCTTCCTCCTCTTCCTCTTCTCCTTCTCCCTCTCCTCCTCCACCTCCTCTTCCTCTTCTCCTTCTCCCTCTCCTCCTCCACCTCCTCTTCCTCTTCTCTTTCTCCCTCTCCTCCTCCTCTTCCTCTTCTCCCTCTCCTTCTCCTTCTCCTCCTCCCACCTCCTCCTCGTCGACTTCTTTAGCCAAAAATGCAAATTTATGCTCCTCTGCCTGAATTCAGAAATCATACATTTGATAGAAATTGATAGGCTTTCTGAGGATAGTTCTGGCACATGTTAGGAGGAGAAATCGTATTACGGGTAGCAGATTCTAAGAGGCTTTTGCCCCAAATGGGAAGTGATCACTTAGTTTACAAACCTTTTTTTTTTTCTCTTCAAAGTTGGTTTCAGTTGCTTTCCCTGAACCTGTCTGGCAAAACATAGCTTTGCCAACGAGAGATTACTGGTCACCACAATACAAAAAATATGTGGAGACTCTAGAAAGAATGCAGAGAAGAGCAACAAAGAGGATTAGGGGACTGGAGGCTAAAACATATGAAGAACGGTTGCAGGAACTGGGCATGGCTAGTTTAATGAAAAGAAGGACTAGGGGAGACATGATATCAGTCTTCCAATATTTGAGGGGCTTCTGCAAAGAAGAGGGGGGGAAGTCAAACTAGGGGTGAAATCCATCAGGTTCTGACAGTTTCTGGAAAACTGGTCGTGGAAATCTTGAGTAGTTCGGAGAACCAGCAATTCTGGCTGGCCCCAGAGCAGGGTGGGAATAGAGATTTTGCAGTATCCTTCACCTGCCACACCCACCAAGCCATGCCCACCAAGACACCCCATGCCCACCAAGCCATGCCCACAGAACTGGTAGTTAAAAATTTGAATTTCAGCACTGGGTCAAACTTATTTTCCAATAAAATAAGACAAGAAACAATAGTTGGAAACGAAGCCAGTGGTGGGATCCAAATTATTTTTTACCACTGGTTCTGTGGGCGTGGCTTGGTGGGCGTGGCTGGGGAAGGATACTGCAAAATCCACATTCCCTCCCGATCAGCTGGGACTCGGGAGGCAGAGAATAGATGGGGGCCAGCCAGAGGTGGTATTTACCGATTCTCCAAACGACTCGAAATTTCTGCTACCAGTTCTGCAGAATTGGTCAGAACCTGCTGAATACCACCTCTGGAACTAACCGAGGAAGGAAGGAAGCTAGAACTAAGGAGAAATTTCCTGGCGGTATGATTAATGAATCAGTGGAACGGTTTGCTTCCAGAAGTTGTAGGTGCTCCATCATTAATGGCTTTCGAAAAGAGACCGGACAACCATTTGTCTGGACAACCATTTGTCTGCTTGAGAAAGGGATTGGGCTAAAAGATCTCCGAGGTCCCTTCCAGCTCTATTTTCCTGTGTTCTCCGATGCTGAGTCTATGGTTCAGCTGGGGTATTTTTCGGATTATAAGATGCACCGGAGTATAAGACGCACCATGATTTTGAAGAGGTAAATTTTTTAAAAAAGTTTTTGCACTCTGCAGGCCTCCCAAATCTTCTGCATGTCCATTTTTGCAAAGCGGGGCGGGGTTTCGGTAGGCCAAAAATGCTGTATTCAGTGTATGACACACCCAGATTTTCACCCTCTTTTTTGGGGGGAAAAGGTGCGTCTTATACTCCAAAAATACGGTAAGTTCTATAGGACTAACTAGGTTGTGTTGGAGTAGCTTTGGGATCTCTGCAGAGCCTTCTAGAACAGGGTGAGCCTCCCTTTTGCAGGGGTAGATGGGCTACAGCAGCGGTGTCAAACTCAAGGCCCGGGGGCCAGATCCGGGCCATGTGGTGCTTAGCTCTAGCCTGCGGGGCCACCCTGGAAACAGTGAAGGACTGGTCCGTGGTGCTTCTGCCAGTGAAAATGGAGCTCGGGAGGGCTGTGTGCGTTTTCACTGGCAAAGGATTGCAGGAGGGTGTCACAGCTGAAAACGGAGCTCATAAGGGCAACAGGTGGCCCTCCCGAGCTCCGTTTTCACTGGCAGAGGGATGCAGGAGGCTGACGCAGCTGAAAACAGAGCTCGCGAGGGCCACGGACAGCCCTTCCGAGTTCCATTTTTGCTGGCAGAGGGATGCAGGAGGCTGATGCAGCCAAAAATGGAGCCCGGGAGCTCATTTTCACTGGCATGACGTCGAGCTGGCCATGCCCACCCCAGCCCCCTGAGGTCAAACATAACCCTGATGTGACCCTCAATGAAATCGAGTTTGACACCTCTGGCCTACAGTCAACTTCTGTTTCTCCCTCCAGGTTGGAGACCAGATGAAACTTCTGCAGAACTGCTGGAGCGAGCTGCTGGTGTTCGACCACATTTTCCGCCAAGTCCAGTATGGGAAAGAGCACAGCTTGGTGTTGGTGACGGGCCAGGAGGTACAAATGGGGAAACTGAGGCTCGGGATGGGTGGAGGGGGCAAAATAACCCCCATCTTAATGCATTTAATCCTCATTGAAACAGTAAAGTCACAATCTTGCCTGATTCTGCTTGACTCTCCCTCAGTGGTGGGATTCAGCCGGTTCGTACCATTTGGGGAGAACCAGTTGTTAAGTTTCTGAGCCGTTTGGTGAGCTGGCCGCTGGAGGAAATCATTAGGGCAGAGAACCGGTTGTTAAATGATTTGAATCCCACCACTGACCCCACTGCATCGCCAGGGAGGATGCCCATGTGGGCTCTGACCAGTAGTGGGCTTCAGCTCCCATTGCAACCAGTTTGCTGCAATGGGAGTCGGGCGTGCACCATGGGCACGAGTGCTGTGCACGCATACACCCCACCACCTGCGATGCTCCAGCTGCTCGGCAGAGCATCTCCCAGCCGCGGTACACTGTGTGCGTATGTGCAGATGGCTGTTTCCTTCAAATACAGGTAAGGAACAAGGATGGGCGGGCAGCCCTCCAAAGCACCGTTCCGGTACGGTGGCTGCTGCTTCTTCCGGCAGGCACCAGTACATGCGTACCGGGGCATACCATCTGCAACCCACCATAGATGGGTTGAGGCCAGGTCC
>NW_028261382.1:28305243-28340243 GCF_051295495.1 Thamnophis sirtalis
GATGAAGAGCAAAGGGAGGAGAAGAGGAGAAGGAGGAGGAGAGGATGAAGAGGAAAGGAGAAGGAGGAGAGGAGGAAGAGGAAAGGAGAAGGAGAAGAGGAGAAGGAGAGGAGGAAGAGGAAAGGAGGAGGAGAAGAGGAGGAGAGGAGGAGGAAGAGGAAAGGAGGAGGAAGAGGAGGAGGAGAGGATGAAGAGCAAAAGGAGGAGAAGAGGAGAAAGAGGAGGAGAGGATGAAGAGGAAAGGAGGAGGAGAGGAGGAAGAGGAAAGGAGAAAGAGAAGAGGAGGAGGAGAGGAGGAAGAGGAAAGGAGAAGGAGAAGAGAAGTAGAGGAGGAAGAGGAAAGGAGGAGGAGGAGGAGAGGAGGAGGAAGAGGAAAGGAGAAGGAGGAGGAGGAGAGGAGAAGGAAGAGGAAAGGAGAAGGAGGAAGAGGAGGAGGAGGAGAGGAGGAAGAGGAAAGGAGAAGGAGAGAGAGGAAGAGGAAAGGAGAAGAAGAAGAGGAGGCGAAGAGGAGGAAGAGGAAAGGAGAAGGAGGAGAGGAAGAGGAAAGGAGAAGAAGAAGAGGAGGCGAAGAGGAGATGGAGGAAGAGGAGGAGGAGGAGGAGAGGAGGAAGAGGAAAGGAGAAGGAGGAAGAGGAGGAGGAGGAGAGGAGGAAGAGGAAAGGAGAAGGAGGAGAGGAAGAGGAAAGGAGAAGAAGAAGAGGAGGCGAAGAGGAGGAAGAGGAAAGGAGAAGGAGGAGAGGAAGAGGAAAGGAGAAGAAGAAGAGGAGGCGAAGAGGAGATGGAGGAAGAGGAGGAGGAGGAGGAGAGGAGGAGGAGAGGAGGAAGAGGAAAGGAGAAGAAGAAGAGGTGGAGGAAGAGGAGGAGGAAGAGGAGAGGAAGAGGAGGAGGAGGGAGACTGTGGGCTCTTTGGTGCTTTCTGAGCTTGGTGGGTTTCTTTTGCAGCTGTTTCATTGCCCAAAGATATTATGTAGTTGGGTAGCGAAACATCAATAAGAAAACAACCAAGTTCAAAGAATACCAAGGACCCCACAGTCCTCCTCCTCTCCAAAAAACCCTTCCCTTCTACCACTGATGATGTTACCTAGTTGGGTCATGAAATGTCTGCAAGAAAACAAGCTCAGACAGCACCAAGCACTCCACAATTCAACCCTGAGCTTCAAATATCCTCTACTATCAACCTCTACAAAGATACTACTGTGTAATCTAGCAAAAACGGTGAGGCCCTTCCCATGTGAGTGAGATCAGAGAAAGCCCATCATAAGATTTGCTCCAACCAAGCATAAACTCCAACAGGACACAGCAAGCATTGCTTGGGCCAAATATCATAGTATTGAACCATACTGTGAAAAAATCAAGATCACATGAAGGGTTAATACCACTTTATAAAGCCTTGGTAAGGCCACCCTTGGAATTCTGCATCCAGTTTTGGTCGCCATGTGATTAAAAAAAAAGATGTGGGGACTCTTGAAAGAGTGCAGAGAAGAGCAAGAAAGAGGATTAGGGGACTGGAGGCTCAAACATAGGAAGAACGGTTGCAGGAACTGGGTACGTCTAGTTTAATGAAAAGAAGGACCAGGGGAGACATGATAGCAGTCTTCCAATATCTCAGGGGCTGCCACAAAGAAGAAGGAGTCAAGCTATTCTCCAAAGCACCTGAGGGCAGGACAAGAAGCAATGGGTGGAAATTCATCAAGGAGAGAAGCAACTTAGAACTACTTCCGCACAGCCCTTAAGATCTGGCTATCCCGCCAGGCCTGGGGATAAAGATTCTAATCTGCCCCACCCGAATGCTGAATGAAAGTTGTGTTTTATCGTTTTATTTTTTTCACTCACGTATTGTCTTATGTTTTGTCTTGCACTTCCCCTCCCATGAATTGTAAGCCGCCCTGAGTCCCCTCAGGGAAAAGGGCGGCCTATAAATAATAAATAAAATCTAAATCTAAATCTACAAAGAAATTCCCTAATAATTACAACAATTAATCAGTGAAACAATTTGCCTCCAGAAGTTGTGAATGCTCCAACATTGGACCTTTTTAAGAAGATGTTGGACAACCATTTGCCTGAAATGGTTTAGGGTTTCCTCCCTAGGTGGGGGGTTGGACTAGAAGACCTCCAAGGTCTCTTCCAACTCTACTCAACTCTAACTTTAACTGTAACTCTAATTCTAATTTTTATTATTCTATTCTATTTTCTATTCTATTCTAGTCTTATTTTTTCTTATGCTATGCTATGCTATGCTATGCTATACTATACTATACTATACTATACTATACTATACTATACTATACTATACTATACTATACTATACTATACTATTCTTCTTATTCTTATTCTTATTCTTATTCTTATTCTCCTCCTCTCTATTCTATTCCTTATCCTATCCATCCTATCCTATCCTATCCATCTCAAAGTCAAAGCTGGAACTTCTTCAGCCATCTGACTTTGATATTAAAGTGCAGAACTCACTCAGCTAGAAATTAGGTAAGTAAATTAGGTAAGTGAAAAAAAGAAGTAAGAGATAAACCTTTTGGTCCCATAAAAACCCCATAAGAATTTGCCCCACCCCCACCCCCAGCCACAAGGCCTTCTCTCTTTCCCACCCTCAGATTCTCTCCCATCCTTCCTTCTCCTCCTTTGTTCTCCTACTCTTCATCCGTTTACCTGAATATCCGGGCAAGCAGTCGCATTGGTAGCTGTTCACCAAATCCACGCAGTGCCCTCCGTTCTGACACGGCTCAGATTCACATTCATTGGTGTCCACGGAGCAGGTATCGCCTGCAAAGGGATTGCAAAGCAAATCACACTCAAAATCCTGCGTTTCTCGTTGATTTACTTTTTTCTAGGATCGATTGCTAACTCAAGCGGGCTTGGATTTATGAACTCGACCAGTGGTGGGTTTCAGTCGGTACAGTATGGTACTGACGTATCGATAGTAGCCAGGAGTAACTGACAGCGTAACTGGTAGTGACGGGGAGAGGAACCAGTGGTGGGATTCAGTCGGTTCGCACCTATTCGGTAGAACCGATTGTTAACTTTCTAAGCAGTTGGGAGAACCAGTTGTTGGAAGAAATCTCCTTTGGTTTTTCTCCATTTTACAGGGCTAATCCTGTAAGGAAGGCAGGAAGGAAACATTCTGGTGTTGTTTCTAGCCTAATCTTTATTGCCCTGCTTACAGAAACTGCCTCTCCGGTTAACCCTGATTACATTGTAACAGCTAAGGTGAAGCACCCATCAACGTCAGCGATGTTGAGTTGGCCTCTCCCACCCAGTCACATGACCACTGAGCCCCGCCTACCCAGCTAGTCCTTAGGGCAGAGAACCGGTTGTTAAATTATTTGAATCCCACCACTGAGAGGAACCCACCACTGAACTCGACACACAGCAATCCCCGCTGAAAAATCCGTTCTGTTCTTTTGCGGCATTTAAAGACACATTTTCACCATTCAAAATGACCCCTTGGAAGAAAGGCCGACAGGCCAAGAATGAAAATGCAGTTCAACGTATATAAAGATCTAAAATCAGGAGGGGGGGGTCAAGCCGTGTACCAGGCTGGCCACAGCAGAGTGGGAAGGCAGATGTGTAATGGGGGATGTCAGGATCGCCATCGTGGCGACCACAGGGCAGCAGTGACGGGGGGCGATGGGCGAAGGAGACAACAAAGCTGTGTGGCGGGGAGGCATGGCAAGGTTTGGCTCCTAGGGATAGCTGTAGATCAGCTACGAGGAGCGGAAGTCTGGCAGCGCAAAGAACAGCTGTTTCGGCCCCACAATCAGTTGGGCTGAAACTTCGTCTACCGGGGCGAGACCAGCGCTCGGGAGAGGCGTGGCTTGCCTATTTAAGAGAGGCGGAAGTTCCGGCACTGGTTTCGCATGAAACACACTGCTTACTGACTGTTTTGCTGCTGCATGACCTCATTACGTGCATGAGTCCAGCTGAATAAACCCAGTGTGTTACCTCATGGGTGGCGTTTTCATCCAGTGTCAGTCCACAGCTTGGAAGTTTGGACTCCCAGCAGTGACAAACTCAAGGCCCAGGGGCCGGGGCCGGCCTATGGGGTGCTTAGATCTGGCCTGCAGTGCCTCTGTCAATGAAAACAGACTTCAGGAGGGCTGTTTGTGGCCCTCCTGAGCTCCATTTTCGCTGGCAGAGGGATGCAGGAGGCCATTGCAGCAGAAAATGGAGCTCACGAGAGCCACGGGCGGTCCTTCCCAGCTGTGTTTTCTCTGGCAGAGGGATGCAAGAGGCTATTGCAGTTGAAAATGGAGTTTGCAAGGGCCACGGGCAGCACTCTCAAATGCCGTTTCCACTAACAGAAGGCTGCAGGAGGCTGTCGCAGCCAAAAACGGAACTTGGGAGCCCGTTTTTGCTGGCAGAGCGCTTGGGCCACCACAGAAGCCCTCAACAGGAGTGACGCAAAAGTGGACACACCCACCCTGACCACACCCACCCCAGCCCACCAAGGTCAAACACAACCCTGATGTGGCCCTCGAGTTTGACACCCTGGTCTATCCCATGAAAACTCCTGCTGAAGCAATAAGACAGATTTCTCGATCTGTCGGCCAGATCCCCCCGTAGACCCCAAAGGATTCCCCAAACAAGTGAAAAGGACGCACCCTCAAAACCGGGATGACAACGACAGATGAAACCAGCGGCTGCTTCGTAGCTAAACTGCTTGGGGAAATCGACGTCTCTCCCGTAGTAGCTCTGATTGGAGCGTTCCAGGCACTCTCCATCGTTGAGACAGGGGTGTGTTGCACACTCATCTATATCTTCTTCGCAGTGTGTTCCCACGTACCCTAACGTCAGAGAGCGAAGGGACAGAATGTGTGCAAAAGCAGGAACTTTGGAGGGAAGGCAAGGTCTCATCTCAACTCAACCAAGTTCTTGTTTGACCGCAAGGACAGTCCGGAAAATCTTTCCAGTGTTATTCATCAATGTATTCATTAAGAAATAGGAGTGGGGTGGGGGAAACCCCGCAAGCCTGTTCTGACCTAGGCTTAACAGAATCACAGAAAAGATTCCTTGTCCCGATCTTGTCAGGTTTCCAAAAAAATGCCCAAATTGATTCATGAGCCTCGGACCAAACTTCAAAAGAAAATTAATCATTTATTAAGAGCATTTATTTTTGGCAAGATCTTTTCGCAGGCAGATTTAAGCTTTGTTTGAGTTATAGTTGAACTTTACCCCTGTTCCTTCCCTCCCCTCAATCTGTGTCATAAATCACATTCCCCAATGAGGTGCATCCCTCCCAAGTCGTCTGCAGTAATCTGAGATCTGACTTTAGCCGAAAGTATGCGTTGACACCCCTTTTTATTTGGTTAATATGAATGCCTGGCATTCACACCCAAAACAAGTCCCAGCAATAAGCCTCTCAAGGTATAATTGCAAAAACAGACCTTATCAGTCCTTGGGTAGTTGCCAGACCCAGAACTTCCAGTCACAATGCTGTACAATGAAATGCCTGGAAAGGACTCTTTGTGAGTCAGGAACTCAGATAAGCAAATCTTCACAATAATAAGCGAATGAATTGTCTCCTGCAAACTCCACTCCCCTTTCGCAACCCTTTATTCCCTGTGGGAGGGGCCATTCACCGCTTACCTGTGGCTTTACTCCCAAGTTGACCCTTGTTCCCTAGTTGTTCCCTTCTCCTGACAGCTCTGAGCATGTGCGCATTGGGAACAGACTCCAGCTGTTCTTTGCCCCACTGATATCTGACTCTGAAGGCAGCTGATAACTGTCAGACGGCTCTGGCCCCCTCTCTGCCTCCGACACAGAGCCCTCATCCGAGCCTTTCCCAGACTCCAGGACTGGCCCATGTTCCTCCCCAACCTCCTCACTGTCCGAATCTGTAAAACTGACAAGTCTGGGAGAGTCACAAACCAATGAAGTGAACTAATTGTCTCCTGCAAACTCCACTCCCCTTTCACCCCTCTTTTATTTCCTCTGGGAGGGGCCATTCATCGTCCACCTGTGGCCTTACTCCCAAGTTGACTCCTGTTCTTTAGCTGTTCCCTTCGTCTGGCAACTCTGCCCATGCGCACACTGGTAACAGGCTCCAGCTGTTCTTCTGCCTCACTGATGTCTGACTCCAAAGGCAGCTGATAACAGTGTGTGTATGTCTGATGAGGGCTCTGTGTCAGAGGCCCCCTCTCTGCCTCTGACACAGAGCCCTCATCAGAGCCTTCCCCAGCTGCTAGGACTGACCCATGCTCCTCCTCAACCTCCTCACTGTCTGACTCTGCTGCCAGTTCTGCTGGCTGCTGGTGGGCCACAACAAAGCCCCCCACTCACTCAGCAGTTGCCAAGTTTTTTTAAAAAAAACATGCTTCTAAATGCTTTCTCCTCCCTGTTCCAGATTCTGAAAGACGTGGGAAGGATTTTGCTTACCTGTCCAGCAAGAGCAGTTGTAAAATCCAGGTCCTTCCAAGCAAGGGGCTCCATTCTGGCAAGGTTGGGAAGCACACTCCAAGATGTCCAACTCACAGTGTTGTCCTTCAAAGCCCGTGTTGTGACAGTCACACTGGTAGCTAAGGGGGTGGGGGGAAAGGACCGTGAGACTGACTGATTTAGCACATCCTCTCTTTTCCATGGGTGTTGTCAATGCCTCATGATGCTCCATGTCAATTTCAGCCCTGTGTTTTAGCTTACTGCATCTTGGCTGTTTCTCAGCTGTTCCTCAAAGTTACAGCAGTAGCATTAAAGTAGCCTGGTCCTCTCAACAGTGTGTGCACTGCACCCCAGTTGCACCCTCTGTCACGGTTCCGAGAGATGCCCTAATTAAATCATGAGCCTCAAGCCAAGCTTCAAATGAAATCCAGTTATTTATTAGGAACAACAGTGTCAAGATGTACCAAGTGAAGCCAGGTCTGACCCCATGTAATTTACGGCCCAATTATGACCCTGTTTCCCCCCTCCCCCCCCAGGGTGTGTCATAAATCACATTCTCCAATGGAGCACTTGCACGGGCTGTAGAGATCACCCCCCCCCCTTTCGGCTGCTGTGGGTAACCCGGGAGACAGCCTTGAGAAAGATATGTCTGGAATGTGCTTCTGTTTGTGGCTGCCGTGATGCTTCATCAGTCTCCAATCCTCCTTGCCTATGGCAATTCGAGAGCAACTTGCGGCCCCGCAGGCCAGATGTGTCCTGCACTGGCTGCGCCCAAGCCCAGTTTAGTGAAGGAGGGGGAAAGTTGTGGTACGTCAAGTGACACCGACGTGATGATGCAGGGTTGACACCCCTGCTCTGTACTAATAGTAGTCTCTCTTCTTAAAAGTTTCTCACAAGGGGAGGATCCCAAAGGCTGGAGAAAATACCCTCAAAAATCATTGTGGGGGGAAAAGGTCCTCAATGAGGAAAGACCCCCTTTGTAGAAAGAAGGACAACCTAGTGAGGACAGAAGTGACGGCCAATTAAAACCTTGGATAGGAACCTTCCATCGTGAAACATTTTGGGATGTGTCTCCCTTGCTCCGCCAGTACCAGAATGAGGTGGTCAACTCCTAGACTAGTGAAGAGAAGGACCAGGGGAGACAGGAGAACAGTCTTCTGATATTTGAGGGGCTGCCACAGAGAGGAAGGGAACAAGCTATTTTCCAAGGCACCCAAAGGCCAGACAAGGAATAAGGTATGGAAGATTCCGGAAGGAGAGATTCAACCTGGAAATAAGGAGGAATTTTCTGACAGGGAGAACAATCATGGAACAGAAGTTGCCTTCGGAAGCTGTGGGAGCTTCATCACTGGAGGCTTTCAAGAAGAGATTGGACTGCCATCTATCAGAAATGGTGTAGGGTCTTCTGTTTGGTTGAGGGGTTGGACTAGATGATTTACAAGGTCCCATCCAACTCTGTTAATCTAATCTAATCCTAGAAGTTACATTACATGCCATTTACCTCCCAGAGACCCATAAGATCTCACAGACTAGGCCTCGTCCGGATTCCATCTGCTGGTCAATGTCGGCTGGCGACTCCCCGGGGGAGGGCCTTCTCTGTAGCTGCTCCGGCCCTCTGGAACGATCTTCCCATGGAGATCCGGACCCTTACTACCCTTCCGGCCTTCTGCAAAGCGACCAAGACCTGACTGTTCTGGCAGGCCTGGGGGCTGTTGATTTATCCAGCCCCATGCTAAGTCATGAATGTTGTGGAATTTTAATGTTGTTCTTTAATTTTTTGTATGTTCCCCCTTCCTTTTTTATCTGTAAGCCGCCCTGAGTCTCTCGAGAGTGGACGGCATACAAACTCTATAAATAATAAATAAATAAATAAATAAATAAATAAATAAATAAATAAATAAATAAAGTGTCATGGATCCACCCACACGGACCTCTCTCCAGATACAAGTTCAGAGGAGGAGGGTGAGTTTGAGTCCATGACCCGTCAAAACCGCGCTCGACTAAACCGCGCCCGACTAAACCGGGTCGCTGACATCATCAACAGGGCGACAACAGCCAGCGCGGAGAAAGTAGGGCGCTTTAAATAGCGCTTTGAAAGCAAGCCAATTCAACTTAAGGTAAGGGTTAGGTTTAGGGTTAGGTTTAGGGTTAGCTTTAGGGTTAGGTTAAGGGTTAGGGTTAGGGTTAGGTTTAGGGTTAGGTTAAGGGTTAGGATTAGGTTTAGGGTTAGGTTAAGGGTTAGGTTTAGGATTAGGTTTAGGATTAGGTTTAGGGGGGTTAGGTTTAGGGGTTAATTTTAGGTTTAGGGTTTACAGCGTGCTTCTGTCTTCGCGCTGTTGTCACCCTGTTGATGACGTCAGCAACGCGGTTTAGTCGGGCGCGGTTTAGTCGAGCGCGGTTTTGTCGGTGAACCGTTTGAGTCTGCCAAGGAAAACGTGGAGGTGAGTATTGGTCAGGATCAGGGCTCTGGGCTTGGAGAACACTACCCTGATAGTCCTCAGCTGGGAGGGAAGTGGGCTGCAGTAAGTTGGCCTGGGGGCATCTAGGTATGGGACAGGAGTAGCTGCCACCTATTAGCAATGTGGAGGAGGTGGAATCCACACCTCCTTCCTATCCAAGGACACGTAGAGCAGAGAGGAGGCAGGCACAGCGTTGGTCAGCTAGATTGCCTGCGAGGAGGCAACCTCGCCTGCACCAGTGTTGCCTACTTAATTCCAACCTGAGAATTTGAGTGTTGATGGAGCAACTTGCTCAGTTCCATACCTTTTGAGTTCATGCTATGTATCCTGGCTTATTTGACTCCTGGATGTTGTGTGTGCCCATTGGACCTGGTTACTCCGTGACACATGGTTTGCCTAGCATGGAATCCAGCCTATGCAATGGAGAGGCTTTTGGGGAGATATGAATAAATGCCTGTAGAAGTCTTGCCATACGAGTGACAGTGAAGGGAGCGGGGTCACCACAAGATCAGGGATGGTGTAATAAAATGTCATAATATAAAATTCACTTTAAATTTAATATGCTTTAAGTTGAAAGGATGTGATAATAATAGCTAGGCTTAATGGATGTTTAACAATTATATCAATTTGTATACAAGTATATTAGATTGATGATACTAATAATGGGGGGGAACATAGAATTGAAAATTACTAGATAATGTTATCAATGCTGAGTGCTATGTACAACGTAATAACAGCTATAGTTCAATAAATGATTAATAATGATAACAAAGCATTTATATATACTAGATTGATAATATGAATCTTATGTGAACTGTAAGTGGGGATTATGGAGATGATGTTGAAAAGCCATTTTATAAAAGATAAACAATTCTATATAGAATAGATTAGAAAGGTGTAATATCATTGGATGATTTCAGGATAATGTAATAAAATGTTATAATATAAATTTACTTCAAATTTAATATGCCTTATGTTGAGAGGATGTAATAATAGCTAGGTTTAATGGATTCTTAATAATTATAACAATTTGTATACATGTATATTAGATTGATGATACTAATAATGGGGAAAAACATGGAATTGGAAACTATTAGGGAATGTTATCAGTGCTAAAAGGATTGAATAACTTAGAATAGGAGGAAGCATAATAACAATGTATTCAAAGATATCTTGATTGTCAATATGTGAATTTTGATAAAATTCAAGTGAGGATCACGGAAAGTACACAGAAAGACTTTGTAACCAATCAACACACTGTGTGTAATTGAAGAGGCTTTTATGTTATATGTGTTGTGCGTTTGTGTTTGTCTGAAAATAAAATGGCATTGGGATTGTTTTACAGATGGCATACGTCACCCAAAAGGCTGGCAAAACACCGGGATAGTGTCACCAAACACCGGGATCATATTATCATATGGGGTGGACTTGTGCAGAGGCAAAAAAAAATATTGGGCAAAAATTCGAATGTGGTTGGAAAGATTGATATAGCAGCATATTGACTTAAAGTTGGAACTGTTTTTGTTGGGTATCTTATCAGAGAAATATAGTAAAGAAAATGTATATTCAATTATCTGTGTAATAACTGCAGCTAGAATTGTTTTTGCACAACATTGGAAAATGGAAAAAAAATCCATTCTCAGAGAGAGAGGGGTAATTAAAAAAAATATTAGACTGTGCAGAAAGGAATAGCTTAACATTGGCCATTAAAGAGAAGGGAGAATCAGATATGGGGATGTTTTTATCATTGGATACAAAAGGAATGTAGGTAAAAAGAAATAGAAAAGTGAATAATTTGTGGGGGGGGTGTAGAATTATAGGGGAGGAGTTGAATTAAAAGGTAGTCGAAATGTAAACGTAAAGGCAAGATAAAAATAGATTTAAAATGATGTAATTGTTCAACAGGTTGACGCAAAAATTGTACCCAGATGACACACTGTAAGATAAATGTTGTAAGAGAGCTGATGGAAAAATAGAGATTGTCCTGAAGACTGAAGTTCTCACCTGTTGACCAGGTCCTCACAGATAGCTCCATTAAGACAAGGCTGGCTTTGGCATTCATCAATATCCACTTCACACTGGGTTCCTTGGTAGCCTGGCATGCAGGAACAGGTGAAGAAGCCAATATGGTCGGAGCAGGTGCCAGCATGCCAACAGGGACTGGATTCACACTCATCAATCTCCACATCGCAGTTCACACCTTTATTGCAAAAAGAGAGGGATGGATTCGTTTGTATATATGCGACACTTTCTGAAAGCTGCACAAGGGGTCCTTCCATCTCTAAATCGGCGTGTTTTTTTCAATCTTAGCAACGTTACGTTGAGTGGATGTCAACTCCCAGAGTGCCCGAAGCTGGCTGGGAATTCTGGGAGTTGAAGTCCACTTCTCTGAAAGATGGCAAAGTTAGGAAATATTGCTCTAAATGAGAGCAGGAGGGAGACAGAGACAGAGAGATAAAGAGAAGAGAGAGACACAAAGAGAACAAGAATGAGAGAAAGAAAGAGAGAGAGAGAAGACCAGAAATAGAGAGAGGACAAGAATGAGAGAATGAAAGAATGAGAGAGAATGAGAAGGAGACAGGTAGAGAGAGACTACGAGGAGAAAGAGACACAGAACAAGAATGAGAGAATGAAAGAATGAGAGAGAGACAGAGATGAGAGAGACAGAGAGAACACAAATGAAAGAATGAAAGAAAGAGAGAAAGAACAAGAATGAAAGAATGAGAGAGAATGAGAGAGAGAGGAGAGAGGGACACAGAACAAGAATGAGAGAATGAAAGAATGAGAGAGAGAGAGAACAAGAATGAAAGAATGAGAGAGAGAGAGAGAGAGAGGAGAGAGACACACAGAGAAACAGACAGAGAGGAGAGAGAGACAGAACAAGAATGAGAGAATGAAAGAAAGAGAGAAAGAACAAGAATGAGAGAATGAAAGAAAGAGAGAAAGAACAAGAATGAGAGAATAAAAGAAAGAGAGAAAGAACAAGAATGAGAGAATGAAAGAAAGAGAGAAAGAACAAGAATGAGAGAGAATGAGAGAGAGAGAGGAGAGAGGGACACACAACAAGAATGAGAGAATGAAAGAATGAGAGAGAGAGAACAAGAATGAAAGAATGAGAGAGAGAGAGAGGAGAGAGACACAGAGAAACAGACAGAGAGGAGAGACAGAACAAGAATGAGAGAATGAAAGAATGAGAGGCAGAAGAAGAATGGGAGAATGAAAGAAAGAGAGAGAGAGAGAGAGAACAAGAATGAAAGAATGAGAGAATGAGAGAGTGAGAGACAGAGAGAGATAGAGAGGACAGAGAGAGAGAGACAGAGACAGAGAGGAGAGAGAACAAGAATGAAAAAATGAGAGAGAATGAGAGAGAGAGAGACAGAGGAGACATACACACAGACAGAGAGAGAGAGACAAAGAGAAGAGAGACACAGAACAAGAATGAGAGAATGAAAGAATGACAGAGACAGAGAGGAGAGAGTACGAGAATGAGAGAGCGAGAGATAGAATGAGAGAGAACAAGAGAGAGAGGGGAGGGAGGGAGAGGGAGATTGGAATCTATTATTTCCATGGGAAACTGAGCGTGTGAGGGAGGGAAATGCCCCCAATTGGCATATTTTAAAACTAAAGTGAAGAGGACATTCTCAGCCTGTTTTCCTCAGCTTCCAAAAAAGGGAAGACCTCTCATTAACCCTTAGAATTATTTATCCTCTGCCTAATTCGCTGGTTTGAAGCAGCAGGTCCATAAAGAAACTGTTTCAAGGAAATCTTCCATGCTCTTTTTCGCAATCTGCTCCTCTTTTTTTTTCTTGGCTGATTTCACAGCATATATATATCCCTGGGTTGCTACCTGCAAATCCACTTAATTCCAATTTTCTGGCCCAGACCTGGCCAGACTAATCCACCAGGAATGTTGGCCCCTTAATCTAGCAGAGCTGCCAATTCTTAAACCAACGCCCTCCCCTCTCCTACTCAAAGGGACCGAGTCCTTGGGAGGGGGGGGGGAGCCAAGGGCTGAACCCCAGGTTGGAGGGAGATGCTTGGAATTCAAACCCAATGCCCAGAGGAAAGCAGCAGCTGCGAGTCGACACATACAATTTTCCAATGAACTCTGGAGACCATAAAAAGAGGGCAGAGAAGAGCAATCAAGATGAGGGGAGGGGAGCCTAAAATATACGATGAATGGACAGTTGCAGGAACTGGGCATGGCTAGTCTAGTGAAGAGAAGGACCAGGGGAGACAGGATAGGAGTCTTCCAATATTTCAGAGACTGCCACAGAGAGGAGAGGGTCAAGCTATTCTCCCAAGCACCTGAAGGCCAGACAAGGAATAATGGATGGAAACTGACCAAGGAGAGATTCAACCTGGAAATAAGGAGGAATCTTTCTGACAGTGAGAACAATCGACCCATGGAACAGAAGTTGCCTTCAGAAGTTGTGGGAGCTTCATCCCTGGAGACTTTCAAGAAGAGACTGGACTGCCATCTGCCGGAAATGGTGTAGGGTCTTCTGCTTCGATGAGGGGGTTGGACTAGATGACCTACAAGGACCCTTCCAGCTCTGTTAATTTGTAAACTATATTGAGACTGTAGAAAGAGTGCAGAAAAGAGCAACCAGGATGATGAGGGGACTGGAGACTAAAACATACGGAGAACGGTTGCAGGAACTGGGCATGGCTAGTCTAGGGAAGAGAAGGACCAGGGGAGACAGGATAGCAGCCTTCCAATATTTGAGGGGCTGCCACAGAGAGGAGGGGGTCAAGCTATTGTCCAAAGCATCTGAAGGCCAGACAAGGAATAATGGATGGAAACTGAACAAGGAGAGATTCAACCTGGAATTAAGGATTAACTTTCTGAGTGAGAACAATCAATCAGTGGAAGAGAAATTGCCTTCGGAAGTTGTGGGAGTTGTTCATCCCTGGAGACTTTCAAGAAGAGACTGGACTCCCAGTTGTCAGAAATGGTTTAGGGTCTCCTGCTTGGGCAGGAGTTGGAGTAGATGACCTACAAGGTCCCTTCTAACTCTTCTTAATCTAACCATGCCCAGTTCCCGCAACCGTCCTTCCTATGTTTTATCCTCCAGTCCCCTCATCCTCTTTGTTGCTCTTCTCTGCCCTCTTTCTGAAGCCTCCACATCTTTTCTACATACTGGCCACCAAAACTGGATGCCGCATTCCAAGAGGAGGAGTGAAAGAGAGGCATTTGCTCTCCTTCTGTTCTTTCCCAAATCCCCCCTTTCTCTTGTTCTCAAAAGGGGAAATTCCTCGGCCAAGAATCACCAGAATCGCATCCAGTGTTGCAATTTCTGCTACCGAGCTGGTAATCTTCGCTCACATTCCTCCGTGGCCATGTAAGGCTGCAGAGCGGAGCTGCGTGCGGCTGGTACCAGGTGGAGGAGGAAACCCTGCGGCCGACATTCCAGGCAGAGGCCAGAAAATAAATAAATAAAAATGAGACCCTCGCGCCGCTTCAGTAGGGAGCTGGCCAAGCCCCAGTGAGTCAGTGCCAGCTCGCTCCAGAAAAAGTTGCTTGTCCGTGCAACTAAGATAAAAGTTTGGACTCAGCCTTTTTTTGGGGGGGGACACCTGCATTGGGGAGGGGACAATGCCTGGACTAAAATTATTGTGCTGGCAACAGACCCCGTTTGATCTTGACGGCATCGGTCCAAAGCGTTGTTTCTCTCTCTCTCTTTTTTTTTTTTTGTGTAGCAGATTTTTAATTGCTTTTTCCTTCCATAATAACTTACGATCCTCACATCAACCTTGTTATGTCATCATACCTGTACATAACAATCTTATTTCGCTTCTATATTTATATACATTTATCTACAGTTCTATAAGTTTATCTTTTGTTTCTCAGCTGAATTAATTTTCATTCCTGTTTTGCAACCCTTTGGACCAATTATCTCAATTATTTCATAATATTCAGACTCTTCTTTATCTTTTAGTTTTAGTGTTAACTTGTCCATTTCTGGAGAATCCAACATTTTCTGAATCACTAATTCATCTGGGGGAATATTACTTTGTTTCCAACATTGGACAAACGTTATTCGAGCTGTAGTCAGATGCATCAGTATGTATTTAATTTTCTTTTTTTAATTTTTAATTTATTTTTTATTAACAAACATGTAAAATACACACACACAAAACCTAGACGTATACCACATTTACACAATACAATACGAACAGGAGCTTCCTGTTCTTTCTAATAGCAATTAATTAATTTTCTTTTTATATTTTCCCTTGGTTATTCCCAGCAGAAAGGGTTCGGGTTTGTATTCTATTTGTTCCTCTCTAATTTATTGTGCCCATTTCCAAATTTTCATCCAATATTTTTGAGTTTCCGGGAAGGTCAAGAGCAGTGTTTCTCAATTTCGCGAGAATTTAAGAATTCTGGGAGTTAAATGGAGAGGGAACATGAAATACACCTACAATGGGAAACTATTGAGATTTAAAGACAGAATCACTAACTGGGGGCATGTAAGGATGTATAATTATATAAAGATAATGATGAGAATAGCTGGGAATTGTAACCAGGTCTACATCTCGGCCAAAATTAGGCTGGGGGAGGGAAGGTTTTAAAAATACAATGACTATATATGTATACTTTTTTGTTCTATTTTTTTTATAAAAAAAGGAGGAGAATACATGTTAAAATTAAATATGTATATTGAAAAGGAATTATAAATACCATCAACATAAAATGGAGCTTGCTCAGAAGTTGGAATACACCAAGTAAATGAGATGAAGAGTGGGAAGTAGAGTAGAGAGGTAAGGGAAGAAGAGGGATAGGAGAGAGGGTAGAGGGGGGGGAAGAGAAAGACAGAGTGGAAAGGGGAGAGAGGAGAAGGAGAAAGGAAGGGGAAGTAGAGAAGGGAAGGACGACAGGGGGAAGAAAGGAGGTAGGGAGGAGGAGGAAAGAGGGAGAAGAAAGTGATGGATAAGGTACAAATATGATGTATGGAGAGCAGAAGAGCCAATAATTGTCTTTGGGAGTTGATGGTAAGATGAATTGATTTAATAATACAATATGGATGGATGGATGGACGGACGGACAGACAGACAGACAGATAGATAGATAGATAGATATGGAGAGGGGGAGATAGCTAGCTATATGATAGATGATAGATAGAGAGATAGATAGAGAGATAGATAGGGAGGGAGGATAGCTAACTATATGATAGATAGATGATGATAGCTATAGATGGATTAGATAGATAGATAGATGATAGATAGATAGATAGATAGATAGATAGATAGATAGATAGATAGATAGATAGATAGATAGATAGATAGACAGACAGACAGACACAGAGAGGGAGAGAGAGAGAGAGAGCGCTATGGCATTTATATACCGCTTCACAGAGCTTCACAGCTCTCTCTAAGCGATAGATTGATAGATGATAGATAGATAGATAGATAGATAGATAGATAGATAGATAGATAGATAGATAGATAGATAGATAGATAGACAGACTGCTCCATAGTGCTTTACAGGCCCTATAAGCTCTTTACAGAGTCAGCCTTTTGTTCCCAACTACCTGGATCCTCATTTTACCAACTTTGGAAGGATGGAAGTCTGAGTCAACCTTGAGCTGATGAGAATCAAACGGCTAGGAGTCAGCAGAATTAGCCCGCCATGCTGCATTCTGACCACTGCGCCAGCCCGGCTATTCTGCGTTGCCAGCAACATCCATTCTGTCGCCCCAAATCAAGGCAACTGTATATTATTGATGAGAGGCTGGTGAATCACCAAAGGACGCCTCCCAGAATCTGAGGAAAATGAGAGGTCCACCTTACCTGTGTAGCCAGGCAGACACTGGCAAATGTAATGGTCCATCTGGTTGAGGCAGGTGCCGTTGTGTTGACAAGGCTGGGAGGCGCATTCGTTGATGTCCATTTCGCAGTGGTAGCCCTGGAACCCGGGCACACAAAAGCAACTATACTCATTGACGCGGTCCAGGCAGATGGCGCCGTTCTGACAAGGGTTGGAGGCACACTCGTCCACCTCCTCCTCGCAGTGGGCCCCGGTGTGGCCAGCCGGACATTGGCAGGTATACGTCCCACCGTTCTCAAGACAGGTGCCGTTGTTGCAAAGTTCACTCGGGCAAAGGGAAGCGCTCAGTAGGCAATGGTTTCCACTCTGGCAGTGACAACCGTACCCATCCTGGAGGCTGACACACTCAAACCCGGGCTGAGGGCAAGGGTTGGTCTTGCACTCGTCCCCTTGGGACCTGCAGGAGGCATCTGACACGCCGGATCCACAGTGGCAAGTGTAATTCAGGTAGCCAGGCGTCCCGCTGCAACTCCACTCGGGTGGACATGGATGTCCATTGCACGGCTCGGCTAGCAACTCACAGTCTCTTCCCACATACGCCAGGGGACTGTGGGCACACAAGCAATGGTAGCCACTTTCCTGATCTCTGCAGGTCCCGCCGTTGTGACATGGAGCTGAGGAGCAAAAGTTGGCTGGTTCTGGAGTGGCTTTTCCTGGAGAGAGAAAAACAACAACAACAGGGTTAGATTGGACTAAACCCGCCATCCTGGGCCCAACGTTTGGGAAGCCAGGCTCTGCCTGTCACAAGCCAGGACAAAGGGTGAGTGATGGAGGAGTAACACCTCCTTAAAAAAACCTTGGCCCAGCTGGCCCAGCTGGGAGCACCTCGTAAGGGCCCCTTCCCAGGGTTACGGGAGAAGACGCTCAAGGGGTTTGAAGGCGGAAGAGGGCTCTACGCCCCAAGGGCAGATCCAGCAACATAACCATCTTCTAGGAGAAGGGAAACTCCTATGACAAACCTCCACTGCCTTGTGGCTCCATCCACTACTGGAAAAGGCTCCAGGAGTCAACCTCCAGGCAAAATCCGGAGCCGGAGTCCCGGAAGCAGTTTGTTATTGTGTACAGCCACATTCTGGTAACTCGTGTGACGCAGTTGGAACTGATCGTATTGGCTCTGCCATCCCATTGGATTATTTCAGCGACATGGAGAGAGGGGGGATCTGCTGCTTGGATAACCGTCTATCCTCCATATCAATCTATCCAGGCCTGGTGCTCTGGAGAGGGCACTCCAGCTTTGCATACAGCACACCAGATGCTGTTTTTGGACTTATTTCCAGAGCACGATACCATCGTCTTTTGAGACTGAAGGATGCCAAGGCAGGGTTAGGTTAGAGCAGGAGTGTCAAAGCTCGATTTCATTGAGGGCCACATCAGGGTTGTGTTTGACTTTGTGGGGTGAGGGTGGAGGTGGCCAGGGTGGATGTTCCCAGCTCGACGTCACTCGTGTCGGGGGGTGCCTCTGGTGGCCCAAGCACTCTGCCAGCAAAAACGGGCTCCTAAGCTCCGTTTTCAGCTGTGATGGCCTCCTGCAGCCCTCTGCCAATGAAAATGGAGCTTGGAGAGGCCGCATGGGGTTGTCCCGAGCTCCCTTTATGCTGGCAGAAGCAAAATGGAGCCAGACAAAGATATCACTCTGATGATGATGGAATAGAATAACAGAGCTGGAATTAAGGAGGAATTTTCTGACAGGGAGAACAATCAATCGATGGAACAGAAGTTGCCTTCAGAAGTTGTGGGAGATTCATCCCTGGAGGCTTTCAAGAAGAGACTGGACTGCCATCTGTCAGAAATGGTATAGGCCAGGATCTCCTGGTTGGGTGAGGGATTTAGAATAACAGAGTTGGAAGGGACCTTGGAGGTCTTCTAGTCCAACACCCTGCCTAGGCTGGAAACATTACACCACTTCAGACAAATGGTGGTCCAACCTCTTCTTAAAAACTTCCAGTGTTGGAGCATTCACAACTTGAGGCTAGTCGTTCCACTGATTAATTGTTCTAACTGTCAGGAAATTTCTCCTTAGTTCTAAGTTGCTTCAATTAGTTTCCACCCATTGCTTCTTGTCCTGCCCTCAGGTGCTTTGGAGAATAGCTTGACTCCCTCTTCTTTGAGGCAGCCCCTGAGATATTGGAAGACTGCTATCCTGTCTCCCCTGGTCCTTATTTTCATTCAACTAGACATACCCAGTTCCTGCAACCATTCTTCATATGTTTGAGCCTCCAGTCCCCTAATCCTCTTTGTTGCTCTTCTCTGCACTCTTTCCAGAGTCTCAACATCTTTTTTACATCGTGATGACCAAAACTGGATGCCGTATTCCAAGTGTGGCATTATTACCAAGGCCTTATAAAGTTGTATCAACCCTTCACGTGATCTTGATTCTATCCCTCTGTTGATGCAGCCTAGAACTGTGTTGGCTTTTTTGGCAGCTGCTGCACACAGCTGGCTCCTATTTAAGTGGTTGTCCACTAGGACTCCAAGATCCCTCTCCCAGTTACTACTATTGAGCGAGGTGCCACCTATACTGTATGTGTGCATTTGGTTTTTCTTGCCTAAATGATGACGATGATGATGATATGCCATCAAGGTGTCCCAAGAAGCAACTGAATTTATTTTTCCTTGAAGACATTTTGCTTCTCATCCAAGAAGCTTCTTCAGTTCCAACTCAGTCTACAGAAGTGGAAGCTTCTTGGATGAGAAGCGAGACCTCTTCAAAGAAAAACAAGAAAGTCTTGAAAATGCATCTTTTGGGACAACCATGACCTGGATGACTGAGAGTTACCACAGACATGCCTTCAAGTTGTTGCTGACTCTTAGTATCTTAGATGTCCTCCAGAACAATTTGTCCCTAACCTAGTGACTTCATGAGGACCTCTGTAACATTCCACCAACATCTTCTTGGCCAAAAAATGAGTTTCAGAAGTTCTCATCACTTTTCTTGATTCTCCCACTTCTGCACTATTTCTTTCAAGAGTAACCTTATGATTAGACCATCCACCTGAAGATATTTTCTCCACCACCATCATCATCAGCTTCCTTTCTGTTATCCTTGGCTTCTCCCTGAATTCTACTCAAGTTGTTGTTTCATCCTCCTTTTTTTTCATAATTTGCCTTTCTTAGCTGGGGAAATTTTCCAGGATACTTTGCAAATTTCTGCTGTTTGTCTCTTCCCTTCCCTTCCCTCCCCCTTTCCTGGGACCATTGTGGGAGGGGGAGAGGCACTGGCTTTGCATTCGCAACACTCCCCTTTGTCCTGCCCTCACTGCTTTTATTCTCCAATCTCCACTCAAGCGGAGAACAGGGATGACCGAACGGGCCTGGTATGCGACGAGCAATTAGAGTTTGCAACCCAAGAGGCTGTTTTCCAGCAGGGCAGCCTCTCTGTTCCACTCCAGCAGGCTCCTTTCTCTCTGCAAATACTCCATCAGGCTGGGGCATAAGGTCCTCCCTCTTCCTTGTAGATGCAGCTTGTGATGCTGGCACGAAAAGCTGCCTGCAGTAGTTATGACTCTCTTGGAAATCAACATCTGGAACAGCCAGAAAGGTACAGCTGGCACAGCAAGGCTGCTGGCTCTTACTGTTGACCATCTGAGGAAAGAGATGGACCTCCCTGAATGTTCTAGATAGGAGATGGCTGGAGCAAAGGTCCACCCATCTTCTTTCCATCCCTTCATCCATCCGTCCATCCAGCCATCTAGCTGTCTCTTACTGTTGACCATCTGATGAAAGAGATGGACTTCCTTGGATGTTCTAGATAGGAGATGGCTGGAGCAAAGGTCCACTCATCTTCTTTCCATCCATCCATCCATCCATCCATCCATCCATCCATCCATCCAACTATCTCTTTCTGTCAACCATCAGATGAAAGAGATGGAGCTGCTTGGATGTTCTAGATAGGAGATGGCTGGAACAAAGATCCACGCATCTTCCATCCATCCATCCATCCATCCATCTGTCCATCCATCCATCTAGTTGTCTCTTACTGTTGACCATTGAATGAAAGAGATGGACCTCCTTGGATGTTCTACAAAGGGGATGGCTGGAGGAAAAGTCCACCCATCTTCTTTTCATCCATCCTTCCTTCCATGGATGGATGGATAGATAGATAGCCAGACAGGCAGGCAGAGACAGTTAGATTGATACACGGACACAGTCATACAGACAGATATAAGACAGATAGACAGAGAGGGGGCAGACCAGTGATGGGTTGCAGGCGGTACGCCCTGGTACGAGCGTACCGGTGCCTGCCCGGAGCACCGGTTACCGTTACCGTCCGCCCAAACTCCTTCTGTATTTGAGCTCTTCGGCGCTTCTGCGCATGGGCATGGAGCACATGGAGCGCATGGCGCCTGCGCGATGCTCTGCCAAGCAGCTGCAGAGGTGGCGCAAGAGGTATGTACGCAGGCCCACACCACACGAGTGCAACTGTACTGTGATCCGAAACCCACCACTGGGGCAGACAGACAGATGGACGGATGGACAGACAGGCAGACCGATAAATAGAGATAGGCAGATTGACATAAAGAGAAAGAGCCGCCCAACTCATCAATGCGTCTAACCAAAATGAAAATGCAATAGGAAAACGATGCACATTTTAACAAGAAACGAGCATTCCTGTCCCACTAATGCAAAGTGGCTTTAATAACAACCCGACACCCCAGTGTTAAAGCACACATTGCACAATCCCGAACGTTTTCCAGAAAGGAAGAAGGCTGAGCACGTGTGAGGACCAAGAACCAATGGCCTCTTAAACCTCAAGAGACACGCAGGCAGACACCGTCAACAAGCATCACATAAAATTAGCCCTACCCTCTTTCTACCTGCAGTGCACATCTGGAATTTTAATTGACAGATTTCTCGGTAAGAAAATTACCCTGAGACCCAACACTGAGTGAAAGGGAAAAACATTTATGGTCCCTTTAATGTGCGCATAGAAAAAACACTGATCCTGATCCCCCTCACTCCCCCTGCATGTCCCCATACCCATTGTGCCCCCAACCCCAGTGGGACTAGAGGTTAACATTTCTCTTCTCCGTGTCTGACTAGATGGATCTTGACAGACTTGAACCCTGGGCCCTATCTAACAAAATGAAATTCAATGTAGAAAAAAGTCAAGTCTTACACTTAGGCAAGAAAACCCCCCAAGGACACATATAAACTGGGTGAAACCAGGCTTAATAGCGGTGACTCTGAGAGGGATCTTGGAGTCTTAGTGGACAACCAGCTGAATAGGAGCCAGCCGTGTGCAACCCAAAAGGCCAATGGAATCCTATGTTGCATTAACAGAGGGATACAATGAAGATCACGTGAGGTACTAATTCTGCTCTATAAAGCCTTAGTAAGACCACACCTATCACTCCATGGTTATCATTAAGTGTTCTGCCTTATGAGTCGTGATGAATGTATTTTTTCTTTTATGTAGAGCCAAGGTGGCGCAGTGGTTAAATGCAGCACTGCAGGCTACTGCTAGATCAGCAGTTCAGCGGTTCAAATCTCACCGGCTCAGGGTTGACTCAGCCTTCCATCCTTCCGAGGTGGGTAAAATGAGGACCCAGATTGTTGGGGGCAATATGCTGACTCTCTGTAAACCGCTTAGAGAGGGCTGAAAGCCCTATGAAGCGGTATATAAGTCTACTGCTATTGCTATTGCTATGTACACCGAGAGCTTCTGCACCAAAGACAAATTCCTTGTTTGTCCAATCACACTTGGCCAATGAAGAATTCTATTCTATTCTATTCCTATTCCTATTCCTATTCCTATTCCTATTCCTATTCCTATTCCTATTCCTATTCCTATTCCTATTCCTATTCCTATTCCTATTCCTATTCTACTCCTATTCCTATTCTAATCTATTCTATTCTGCTCTCTACTCCAGCGTTTCCCAACCTTGGCAACTTGAAGATGTCCGGACTTCAACTCCCAGAATTCCCTGGGAGAATTCGCTGGCTGGGGAATTCTGGGAGTTGAAGTCCGGACATCTTCAAGTTGCCAAGGTTGGGAAACGCTGCTCTACTCTACTCTACTCTGCTCTACTCTACTCCACTCCACTCCACTCTATTCCTATGACTATCACTGAGTGTTGTATCTTATGATTCTTGATGAATGTATTTCTTTTCTTTTTATGTACACTGAGAGCTTCTGAACCAAAGACAAATTCCTTGTTTGTCCAATCACACTTGGCCAATGAAGAATTCTATTCTATTCAATTCCTATTCCTATTCCTATTCTATTCCTATTCCTATTCCATTCCATTGTATTCTATTCTGCTTTCTACTCTACTCTACTCCACTCCACTCCACTCTATTCCTATGACTATCACCAAGTGTTGTATCTTATGATTCTTGATGAATGTATTTCTTTTCTTTTTATGTACACTGAGAGCTTCTGAACCAAAGACAAATTCCTTGTGCGTCCAATCACACTTGGCCAATAAAGAATTCTATTCTATTCCTATTCCATTCCATTCTATTCTATTCTGCTTTCTACTCTACTCTACTTCACTCCACTCCACTCTATTCCTATGACTATCACCAAGTGTTGTATCTTATGATTCTTGATGAATGTATTCTATTTCATTTTTCTTTATGTACACTGAAAGCATATGCACCAAAGACAAATTCCTTGTGTCCATTCACACTTGGCCAACAAATAATTCTATTCTATTCTATGATTTGGAGCCTTGCTGGAAAGTAATTATTATTGCTCTGATCCCCCTTTCCTGCTCATGCCCGAGCTTCAACCTTCAGATGCCACAATTGGATCTCTTTTTAACATGTACGTTTTAAGTTTCCTTAAAAAACAAATGAACGTTAGATTTCTAAGATCCTCTTTTAGACTTCTAAGAGCCTCTGAGGAGCGCTCTCATTTGATGGAAGCCTCAGCTGCAATTCAGAGGTTCTGGCCTTCCACCCCAACCCTGGTCATTTGGCACCTTAAGATGTCATTGTAACATTAACCGTACACCCCGTACCTGTTTCCTTAATCCCTTTAGACAGCCTGCAGATAAGCTGTCCTCCTATCTGCTGCACTTAAAATTCCACGGGGGGAATTTCCAAGCACAGGGGTTATCACCCCTCTTCCTATTTTTGCATCTTCCCTTCAAGTTGGAGCTAAACACAGAAAACTGGCACTTCTGAAGATCAGAGAAAGGATTGGAGACCAACAGAAGAAGGTCCATCCCTTCTGGTTTTGGAGGTCCCATTCTTGAGCGCTTGGGGTTTAATTCTCCATAACCGATGTTGACTTCTCTTTTTTTAATTCTTTTATTGAATAAACGTTAAAAACATTGCACATAGAGTGACCATTCTGGCTTTGTTTTTCTTGTTTTTCTTTTCTTCGTTCGTTGTGTCCCATTTTTTTTTGTTTTTAAAGGTAAAAATGTTCAATAAAAACTATTTTTTAAAAAACTTTAAAATAAAAAAGAAGGAAAGGAAATAAGTTAATTTTTTCCCCAAAAGTTTTTATTTTTTCATTCTCTTACATACCATTTTAAGTATACATTCACATAATTGTTATTCTTCTTTACATTTGTCATTCTTATACAATTGTTATTCCATTTAATAGGTTATAATATACAGTTTGGGTTGCTTTATTTACCATCCCTTCCGCCTGTTGTAACACCACCATATTTTCCCCTTTCTTTTCTCCCTCCCTTCTCTAGTTTTTTTTCCTTCCTCCTCTCCTTCCCCTTCCTTCTTCCCTTACTTTTCTCCTACTCCTACTCTTCCTCTTCCCCTTCCTACCCTCTCTCCTTCTTTCCCTTCCACCCTCTTCTCCTTCCCCTTCCTTCTTCCCTTACCTCTCCCCTACTCCTACTCTTCCTCTTCCTCTTCCTACCCTCCTCTCCTTCCCCTTCCTTCTTCCTTACTTTTCTCCTACTCTTCCTCTTCCCCTTCCTACCCTCTCTCCTTCTCTTTCTCTCCCTTCCACCCTCCTCTCCTTACATCTTTCTTCTTTCCCTCCTCTCCTTCCCCTTCCTTCTTCCCTTACCTCTCCCCTACTCCTACTCTTCCTCTTCCCCTTCCTACCCTCTCTCCTTCTCTTTCTCTCCCTTCCACCCTCCTCTCCTTACCTCTTTCTCCTAGGAAAGAAGCTAACTTAAGTGAATATTGTTGAACAGAATCAGGGAGAACCTAGCAGGTGTTAACCGTAACTTTCCCCAACTCTTTGCCAGAACCTTCCTTTTCAAAACCCAGATCTGCAGTTCCCGAAATGCCTTGACTATCAAACGTGAAGTTCTCTTCATGAATGGACACCCCTTCAGGCGTGCAGTTGAGCCTTCCTCCACTGTTCTTCTCAGAGATGAAAGTTCTCCCGTTCTCGGATTTCGAGAAACAGGCAATGTAGCCGAACCCATAAATCTATCACACTTTTATGGTTATCCTTCTTGGCCTCAACCACCCAGCAATCTCTTTGATCTTCCACCTCTCATTGTGGTCCTCCTCGTCCTTAGATCAGAGCCCTCCTTTTACAAACCCTCTTCTTCTGTGACCTTCAGGTCCTAGCTCCCCCACCCCCATCCCCCTGTCTCCTCTGATCTCCCAAACACGGCTGCACATCAAACACGGACTGAGGTGTTGTGTGTGCTCTAGTTAGCCATCTCGGCTCTACGCCTTGAATTCTAAATCCAATCTAAATAGGCTGCCCACTTCCACAGGCAAATCAGCCCCTTAGGAAGAGGGACTGACACTTGCCCAAGCCACACTTGAGACATCTGAAATTATGAGAGGTGTGCTATGGGGGGGGGGGGAACGTTTTTGAGAGCAGGCAGCAGGATTTCATTTTTAATGTGTGCCGGTTTGCCCACAGTAAAAAAAAAAAAGACATTAAAGGTTATCTTAGGAAGAGGTGGGGGAGGGCAGGGCAAGAGCCAGATCCATCCCTAGCTAGAATTGAGAAGAAAAGAGAAGAGAAGATAAGAGGGAAAAGAAAAGAAGAGAAGAGGGAAGGGAAGGGAAGAGAAGAAGGAAGAGAAGAGAAGATAATAGGGAAGAGAAAAGAAGAGAAAAGGGAAGAAAAGAGAAGAGAATGCGGAAGAGAATAGAAGAGTGCTCTGACCCTCTCCTCCGTCCAGTAACGAATGCTGAGACAAGCTTAACTGGAATATACTTTAATAGCAAGACACCAAGACCTCGGTGGCTGAAAGCCAAGCAGAACAAACAGATAAGGATCTTGGCAGCAACTCAGACAAACTCAGGCAGCAATAAACACAGATAAGGCTTGGCAGCAATCCAGCCTGCCAAGCTCACAGTAATGTCCTCCGACATTCAATCCTGCGTTGACTTCTGCAAAGAGGGCCGGGTGCACAAGTAGCTTTTTATAGTCTGGAGAGGAGCCTAATGACCACCAGCTGAGTACAATCACCTCCTGTAATTGCATAATTGTTCCTGACGCCTAGTAGCTCTTTGATGGCGTGCATCCAGGAACAACTCACTACTGGCCTCTGGCTCACTCTCCCTCGTCTCCTCCTCCCCACTGATCCAAGGCTCAGGTGCCTCCTGGTGGCCAACCAGCCTCTCTGCACCCTGCTCGGAGTCGGAACCCTGTCCAGGGTCCTCCACCTCCTCCAGAGCCGACTCAGAGGGCCCCTCACTATCGGAGTCTAGTGGCAGCTCCAACGGCACCTGCTGGGCCACAACAGAAGAGAATAGGGAAGAGAAGAGAATAGGGAAAGGAAGAGAATAGGGAAGAGAAGAGAATAGGGAAAGGAAGAGAATAGGGAAGAGAAGAGAATAGGGAAAGGAAGAGAATAGGGAAGGGAAGAAAAGAGAAAAGAAGAGAAAAGGGAAGAAAAGAGAAAAGGGAAGAGAATAGAAGAGAATAGGGAAGAGAAGAGAATAGGAAAGAGAGGAGAGGAGAGAAGAAGAGAAGAGAGAAGAGAAGAGAATAATGGAATGAAGAATTTAGAACAAAACAGAACAGAATAGAATAAGGACTGGACTGGAGTGGAATAGAATGGACTGGAATAGAATAGAATAGTTCAGTTGGCCAAGTGTGATTAGACACACAAGGAATTTGTCTCCGGTACAGAAGCTCTCAGTGTGCATCTAAGCAACAAGCGATAAATCATGGTCATAATCACAAAATACAATCATCATCCATCATAAGAGACAACGTTCAGTGATAGTATACTAAATAAGCCATCAACTGAAGTTGCAGTCATAAGAGGCTAAAGGTTTAGGTAATGGGAGAGTTGAGAAGGACAATACTGAAATAATACAGCTGATAAACCCGCCATCCTGGGCCCAACGTTTGGGAAGCCAGGCTCTGCCTGTCACAAGCCAGGACAAAGGGTGAGTGATGGAGGAGTAACACCTCCTTAAAAAACCTTGGTCCAGCTGGTCTGGCTGGGAGCACCTCGTAAGGGCCCCTTCCCAGGGTTACGGGAGAAGACGCTCAACAGGTTTGAAGACGGAAGAGGGCTCTACGCCCGAATGGCAGATCCAGTGACAGAACCATCTTCTAGGAGAAGGGAAACTCCGGTTACAAACCTCCACTGCCTTGTGGCTGCATCCACTCCTGGAAAAGGCTTCAGGAGTCAACCTCCAGGCAAAATCTGGAGCCAGAGTCCCGGAGGCAGTTTGTGACTGTGTACAACCAGGTTCTGGTAACTCCTGTGACGCAGTTCAAACCGATCGTATCGGCTCTGCCGTTCCATTGGACTATTTCCGCACGAGGCCTGGGTAGATTGATATGGAGGATAGATGGTTACTCAAGCAGCAGATCCCCCCTCTCCACGTCGCTGAAATAGTCGGTTCACCGACAAATGTGTGCATGACAAAAGCGCGCCGACGAAACCGCAGCGCAAAAACCGCGATGTCATCAACGCGCCGACAACAGCGCGCCGACAACAGCACGCTGACAGAAGCGCAATTTAAGTTAAGGTAAGGGTTAGGTTCAGGGTTAGGTTCAGGGTTAGGTTTAGGGTTAGATTTAGGTTTAGGTTTAGGGTTAGGTTTAGGGTTAGGTTCAGGGTTAGGTTCAGGGTTAGGTTTAGGGTTAGATTTAGGGTTAGGTTTAGGGTTAGGTTTAGAGCGCGCTTCTGTTGGTGCGCTGTTGTCAGCACGCTTCTGCGCTCATTCGTCGGCGTGGTTTAGAACTTGCGGTTTTCTCGCCGCGGTTTCGGCAGGCGCGCTTTTGTCGAGTGTGCATTTGTCGGTGAACCGACTATTTCAGCGACGTGGAGAGGGGGATCTGCTGCTTGGGTAACCGTCTATCCTCCATATCAATCTACCCAGGCCTCGTGCCCTGGAGAGGACACACCTGCTTTGACCTCTTCCCAGAACACGATACCATCCTCTTTGGAGACGGAAGGATGCCAGTGTGCAGCCCTGATAGGTGGCTGGAAATGACCGGTTGCACCAAACTCCTCAAAGTGTGCTTTGCAGGTCTTTTCCACCCGGTCTGAATTTAAACATCAACATTGTCTATTTGGAAATGGATCTCAGAAGGTTTCAATGGGGATATCCTGGAAACAAATTATAGGTTTGAATTGCTTTGAAAGTCAGGGTTGTTGGATTTTTTTTTTTTTTTAGTGTTTCTTGGCAGCCACAATGATTTGCGTTCTTCTCTCTTGTGCTGTGAAAGACACACCAAAGCTGCTCTGTTGTGAGAAAGCAGGTGGAAGCGGTTAAGGGTCTTCCACCTTCTCTGTTGAGAGTGGGAGAAAACCAGGCCACAGGAACTCCCAAGGGTGCAGAGAAGAGCAACCAAGATGATGAGGGGACTGGAGGTTAAAACATAAAAAACGGTTGCAGGAGCTGGGCATGGCTAGTCTAGTGAAGGACCAGGGGAGACAGGAGAGCAGTGTTGCAATATTTGAGGGGCTGCCACAGAGAGGAGGGGAGCAAGCTGTTTCCCAAGGCATCTGAAGGCCAAACAAGGAATAATGGATGGAAACTGACTAAGGAGAGATTCAACATGGAAATAAGGAGAAATAAGGAGAAGAACAATCAACCCATGGAACAGAAGTTGCCTCCAGAAGTTGTGGGAGCTTCAACACTTGAGCCTTTCAAGAAGAGATTGGACTGCCATCTGTCAGAAATGGTGTAGGGCCTCCTGCTTGGGTGGGGGCTGGACCAGATGACCTAGAAGGTCCCTTCCAACTCTGTTAAACTGAATCTATCTAAGATGATCAAAGGCCTGGAGGCTAAAACATATGATGGAGGGTTACAGGAACTGGCTATGGCTAGTCCAGTGAAGAGAAGGACCAGGGAAGACAGGATAGCAGTCTTCCAGTATTTGAGGGGCTGCCCAAGAGAGGAGGGGGGGTGTCAAGCTGTTTTCCAAAGCACCCGAAGGCCAGACAAGGAACAATGGATGGAAACTGATCAAGGAGAGACTCAACCTGAAAACAAGGAGGAATTTCCTGACAGTGAGAGCAATCAACCCATGGAACAGAAGTTGCCTTTGGAAGTTGTAGGAGCTTCATCACTGGAAGCTGTCAGAAATGGTGTATAGTCTCCTCCTTGGGTGGGGGGGTTGGACTCGATGACCTACAAGGTCCCTCCCAACTCTATTCTGATTGATTGATTGATTGATTGATTGAAATTGTCCTCCTCCTGGCAGGCATAGCCAACACCAAAGATGATAGACTCAAGATCCAGATGGATCTTGACAGACTTGAACCCTGGGCCTTATCTAATAAAATGAAATTTAAGGTAGAGAAAAGTCAAGTCCTACACTTAGGCAAGAAATATCAAAAGGACACATACAGACTTGGTGAAACCAGGCTTAATAGCAGGGACTCTGAGAGGGATCTTGGAGTCTTAGTGGCCAACCAGCTAAATAGGAGCCAGCCGTGTGCGGCAGCATCCAAAATAGCCAATGCAATCCTAAACTCCATTAACAGAGGGACACAATCAAGATCAAGGGAGGTACTAATGCCGCTCTACAAAGCAGTGGTGAGTTTCAAAAAATTTTGGAACCTCTTCTGTAGGTGTGGCCTGCTTTCCGGGTCCACTGGTGGAACCTCTTCTAACCGGTTCGGTAGATTTGATGAACAGGTTCTACTGAATAGGTGCGAACTAGTAGGAACCCACCTCTGCTACAAAGCCTTAGTAAGGCCACACCTAGTGTACTGCATCCAGTTTTGGTCACCACCCTATAAAAAGAGGTTGAGACTCTAGAAAGAGGGCAGAGAAGAGCAACCAGAATGATTAGGGGACGGGAGGCTAAAACATATGATGAACAGTTGCAGGAACTGGGCCTGGCTAGTCTAGGGAAGAGAAGGACCAGGGGAGACATAAGAGCACTGTTCCTATATTTGAGGGGGGGGGGTCAAGCTATTTTCCAAAGCACCCAAAGGCCAGAGAAGGAATAATGGATAGAAACTGACCAAGGGGAGATTCAACCTGGAAATAAGGAGAAATTTTCTGACAGTGAGAGCAATCAACCCATGGAACAGAAGTTGCCTTCATAAGTGGTGGGAGCTTCATCCCTGGAAGCTTTCAGGAAGAGACTGGACTGCCATCTGTCAGAAATGGTGTATGGTCTCCTGCTTGGGCAGGGGTGGGTGGGGGTTGTTAATCTGTTAATCCTCATGATGGACTTTGAAAGGCATCTACCTGAGCCTTTGCGGGAGCAACATTTTCACTGTTGCTTCTCAAACATCACCCAGAAGAGAAATGGGATGCATTCCTCTGAATGTCTCCATCGTCCTCGCCCTGGGCCAGGTGACTCATCCTGAAACCCACACTTGAGAGCAACTCCATGGAGATGTCTGGGTGGCCCCAGAAGACACCCAACCATCCACGTCATTTGTCTTATGTCACTTTGGGGCCACTGGCGTCACCCAACGGACTTAACCTGGTTATTGAAATAGATCAATCCTCTAAAACCATAAATAGGTTGAGTTTCGCCCAACATGACCCTAACTAAGCCTGCCAGGACACACACCTTAAGCCCAAGTTAAACCTTGAGTAGCTGAACAGGTTTGTGTGACAAGCAACCCTGAGCAGCTTTGCTACTTCAGCTATCGGAGCAAAAATGGGGCGCGGAGGTCCAGCCTTTGTCCCTGGAATCTCCGGGTTTTCAAACAATCAGTAAAATAAATCCGTGGAACAACCAAAAAAGTTAGAGTTCTTCGGAAGCTACCCATCTTTATATATATACAGCTGATAAAGGAGGAGAACCTTGTGGCTTAGTGGTTAACACAACTGCTTAATATGTAATACAGCACAGGTTCAAATCCCAGTAAGGGTATGGCTAGCTGATGAGAGCTAAATAGCTTGAAATAGATTTATACTAGTCTCCCTTTATTTATTTATCAGCACAAATGCAACATATGTATGTTGTGTGTGTGTGTGTGTGTGTGTGTGCGTGTGTGTGTGTATATATATATGTGCTGTATATGTGCTGATAAATAAATAAAGGGATATATATATATATATATATATATATATATATATATATATATATATATATATATATATATATATATATATATATATATATATATATATATATATATATATATATATATATATATATATATATATATACTTAAAGTCACAACCCCTGGTATGCCCAAGTGTGGGAGGAAGGTCACACTTCCACTCTCTGTCATTAGGCTCGTCACAAGAGTCCATCCAGACAGAAACCCAATATTTTTACTGTTGCCTTTGTTATATTTGTGTTTTTATTTGTGCTGATAAATAAATAAAGGAAGACTAGTATAGATCTATTTCAAGCTATTTAGCTCTCATCAGCTAGCCATATCCTTACTGGGATTCGAACCTGTGCTCTATTGCCTCCCAGGCAGGGAGTTAACCATTTGAGCTACAGAGAACGACTCCTTTTATCAGCCAGCCAGGGTGGGAGGTATATACTTAAAGTCACAACCCCTGGTATGCCCAAGTGTGGGAGGAAGGTCACACTTGGAAGTGTGACCTTCCTCCCACACTTGGGCATACCAGGGGTTGTGACTTTAAGTATATACCTCCCACCCAGGCTGGCTGATAAAAGGAGTCGTTCTCTGTAGCTCAAATGGTTAACTCCCTGCCTGGGAGGCAATAGAGCACAGGTTCGAATCCCAGTAAGGATATGGCTAGCTGATGAGAGCTAAATAGCTTGAAATAGATCTATACTAGTCTTCCTTTATTTATTTATCAGCACAAATAAAAACACAAATATAACAAAGGCAACAGTAAAAATATTGGGTTTCTGTCTGGATGGACTCTTGTGACGAGCCTAATGACAGAGAGTGGAAGTGTGACCTTCCTCCCACACTTGGGCATACCAGGGGTTGTGACTTTAAGTATATACCTCCCACCCTGGCTGGCTGATAAAAGGAGTCGTTCTCTGTAGCTCAAATGGTTAACTCCCTGCCTGGGAGGCAATAGAGCACAGGTTCGAATCCCAGTAAGGATATGGCTAGCTGATGAGAGCTAAATAGCTTGAAATAGATCTATACTAGTCTTCCTTTATTTATTTATCAGCACAAATAAAAACACAAATATAACAAAGGCAACAGTAAAAATATTGGGTTTCTGTCTGGATGGACTCTTGTGACGAGCCTAATGACAGAGAGTGGAAGTGTGACCTTCCTCCCACACTTGGGCATACCAGGGGTTGTGACTTTAAGTATATACCTCCCACCCTGGCTGGCTGATAAAAGGAGTCGTTCTCTGTAGCTCAAATGGTTAACTCCCTGCCTGGAGGCAATAGAGCACAGGTTCGAATCCCAGTAAGGATATGGCTAGCTGATGAGAGCTAAATAGCTTGAAATAGATCTATACTAGTCTTCCTTTATTTATTTATCAGCACAAATAAAAACACAAATATAACAAAGGCAACAGTAAAAATATTGGGTTTCTGTCTGGATGGACTCTTGTGACGAGCCTAATGACAGAGAGTGGAAGTGTGACCTTCCTCCCACACTTGGGCATACCAGGGGTTGTGACTTTAAGTATATACCTCCCACCCTGGCTGGCTGATAAAAGGAGTCGTTCTCTGTAGCTCAAATGGTTAACTCCCTGCCTGGGAGGCAATAGAGCACAGGTTCGAATCCCAGTAAGGATATGGCTAGCTGATGAGAGCTAAATAGCTTGAAATAGATCTATACTAGTCTTCCTTTATTTATTTATCAGCACAAATAAAAACACAAATATAACAAAGGCAACAGTAAAAATATTGGGTTTCTGTCTGGATGGACTCTTGTGACGAGCCTAATGACAGAGAGTGGAAGTGTGACCTTCCTCCCACACTTGGGCATACCAGGGGTTGTGACTTTAAGTATATACCTCCCACCCTGGCTGGCTGATAAAAGGAGTCGTTCTCTGTAGCTCAAATGGTTAACTCCCTGCCTGGGAGGCAATAGAGCACAGGTTCGAATCCCAGTAAGGATATGGCTAGCTGATGAGAGCTAAATAGCTTGAAATAGATCTATACTAGTCTTCCTTTATTTATTTATCAGCACAAATAAAAACATATATATATATATATATATATATATATATATATATATATATATATATATATATATATATATCCCTTTATTTATTTATCAGCACAAATATAACATATATATGTGTGTGTGTGTGTGTGTTTTATTTGTGCTGATAAATAAATAAAGGGAGACTAGTATAGATCTATTTCAAGCTATTTAGCTCTCATCAGCTAGCCATACCCTTACTGGGATTCGAACCTGTGCTGTATTGCATCTTAGGCAAATGTCTTAGCCATTATGCCACAGGTCTCCTCCTTATCAGCTGAAGCCAGGGAAGAAGATATATATTTAGTGTCACAACCCTTATCTATAACACAACTATCTATACTAGTCTCCCTTTACTGGCCTTTTGAAGACAATTAAGTCAAAAGCTGAATATAAGAAAGAAGTAATTGAGAAGTGAGCTGAAAATTGGAAAAACAAAGCTATGCATAGCCAACACTTGAAAAGTATTGAAGGCAAAGCTGACCAAAAGCTAACTTGGAACTGGTTAAGATCAGGAGCACTGAAAAAAGAAACAGAAGGCTTTATTTTGGCAGCTCAAGAACAAGCCTTAGCCACAAACTGCATGAAGGCAAAAAATTCAACATGTTCCCACCAACAGCAAATGTCGCCTCTGTAATGAGAAAGACAAGACAGTTGACCACTTGAACAGTGGGTGCAGCAAAATTTCACAAACTGACTACCTACAACGCCATGACCGCATTGCTAAGTTCATTCACTGGAAATTGTGCCAAAAGTTTGGATTTGAGTACAGCAAAAACCACTGGGACCATCAGGTTGAGAAGGTTTTTGAGAAAGTCAAAATCTTGTGGGACTTCAGAATCCAGACTGACAGGCACTTGGCCCACAACACACCTGACATAACAATAGTTGAAAAGAAAAAAGTATGGTTCATTGACATTGCAATACCTGGAGATGCACGAACTGAAGATAAACAGCAAGAAAAAAATCACAAAATACCGGGACTTGCAAATTGAGGTTGAGCGACTGTGGAAAAAGAAATCGTGTGTTGTCCCAATTGTAATTGGAGCCCTTGGAGCAATACCTGAAGGGCTACCTTGCTATTTGGAAATTTAAAATTTATCAGACTTGAACACTCTGATTCTACAAAAAACCACCCTACTTGGAACAGCTTATATCCTCCGACGTTACCTTAACAGTTCCTAGGTCCTTGGTTAGGACTCGAGCTGTTGAGCTACCAGCCAGCCCCAAAGGCTGTGAATCTCACCAAAGATTAATTGCATAATTATAATAATAAAAAGGAGATCTCCAGCTATTGTGACAGTTCCAGAAGCAAAAGGAGACCCCTTCTGAGCACAGCCCCCTCCCCACGTGCCCATCATGCGGGCCGAAGATGCTTTTTCTACTTTAAGGCATTATATTTTTTTCTGAAGATGATTCCAAAGCAGTTGTCTTAGAATAGCTGTGGGAAAGATAAGAGCTTTAGAACCGGTGAGTAAGAAGAGGTGACTCACGGCGGCTTTCATCCCATCAACCCACTTCGCTGGAAATAGCAGTTCGGATGACACCGTCATCACAGAGTTGCCATGTCAAGAGCAAACTTTTTGGTGGGTTGGTGGGACGGGAGAGCAGAGCCCTCCCTTGGCTGAATCTCGCCCGTTTCTCGTGAGAGACCTGGCAACCTGCTTGGAATGGGCCCCTTGCCTACTCACCAGTGGAAAAAGCAGAAGGCCTACCTTCCCCTTGCCATTGTTCCAAAGAATGATTGCCCCCCAACGGTGCCAGGTCCATTCAGGGGGAAGGCTGCCCCTGCCTGACCGCCTTTCTAATTGGCACAAAAGCCCCCCCCCCCATCCCTGCTTCCCAGGCAGGATCAGTAGCCATGGATACTAGACACAGAAGCGGCCCTGCTGAGTT
>NW_028261382.1:28345243-28360243 GCF_051295495.1 Thamnophis sirtalis
ATGACTTTCTGGATACAGGTAAGAGCCAAGGTGGCGCAGTGGTTAGGGTGCAGTACTGCAGGCCACTCCAGCTGACTGTTATCTGCAGTTCAGCAGTTCAAATCTCACCGGCTCAAGGTTGACTCAGCCTTCCATCCTTCTGAGGTGGGTGAAATGAGGACCCAGACTTTGGGGGCAATATGCTGACTCTGTAAACCGCTTAGAGAGGGCTGAAAGCCCTATGAAGCGGTATATAAGTCTAACTGCTATTGCTATTGCTATTGCTATTGCTAAGTTGTATTTTTTACATAACGGCCAGTGGATTAATTTAGCAACTCGGTCGTGTCTAGCTTTGTAATTAGTTTGTGCGATTTTGCTGCATTCACATATTAAATGTGAAACGTTTAATGTTATTGCATAATCGGCAGTTTGGATTGTCAGTGGATTTTTGTATCTTCGCTTTCATGGCATTCGTTTGTAGTGCTTGTTCTTGAGCAGCTGGTATTAAACCTTACGTTTCTTTCTTGATGGCTCCCATCTTAAGCCGTGTCCATGTCAAGTTGTCATCACATTTTCCTTCAAGTGTTTTTCAAGTGCTGTCCATGCAAAGCTTTGGTTTTCCATCTATTTAATCTGTCATTCGGCTGTTTTTTCCCCCTTATATTCTGCTTTTGTTTCTGTTGTTTTTATGCTGTTCTCCGTTTTCACAGCCTGTAGCAATTTTTTCTGTACTTTGGTTCACATAATTCATTCAAACTTGGTTTTTCTTCTTCGGCAGTTTGATGGATTCCCAATAGCCCCCTGCGCCCTATTTTTTGTGGCTGGTACAACCTGTCGATGTCACTTCGTGGATGTAAAGCATGATACATATTCAAAAGTTTGCGCGTTTTCTGGTCCAAGTTTTCCAGTTCAGCCAAAGTCCAGTTGATGATTCCAGCTGAGTAGCTTATCACTGGAACTGCCCATGTATTAATGGCTTTAATTATGTTTCCAGCATTCAGCTTTGATTTTAATATTTTGCGGACCCTCCTGATGTATTCCTTTTGTGTTGATTCTTTGACTTTTCCATTCGAGATGTTATCTGCTTCCAATATGCCAGGTCAGTGTTTCTCAACCTTGGCAACTTGAAGATGTCCGGACTTCAACTTCCAGAATTCCCCAGCCAGCGAATGCTGGCTGGGGAATTCTGGGCGTGACCCGTCAAAACCGCGGAGGACAAAATCGCGCTCGACGAAAGCGCGCATTTGACGTCATCACAGCGCGACGAAAAAAATTAAAAATTGAAATAAAATTAAAATTAAAGCAAGCCGATTCACATAAAGGTAAGGGTTAGGTTTAGGGTTAGGGTTAGGTTAAGGGTTAGGGTTAGGTTTAGAGCGTTAGGGTTACGTTTAGCGTTAGGTTAAGGGTTAGCATTAGGTTTAGCGTTAGGTTAAGGGTTAGGTTTAGGTTTAGGTTTAGGGTTAGGTTTGGGGGGGTTAGGGTAAGGTTTTCGCTTTATTTTTACATTTTTCGATCACAGCGCGATGTTTTCGTCGCGCTGTGATGACGTCAAATGCGCGCTTTCGTCGAGTGCGATTTTGTCCTCCGCGGTTTTGTGGTGGAACCATTCTGGGAGTTGAAGTTCAGACATCTTCAAGTTGCCAAGGTTGAGAAACACTGGCCTAGGTACTTGTAACTATCATCCTTTGCTAATGCTTTCACTGTGCTTCCATTTCCCAGTTCTATTCCTTATCTTTTTTCCATTTTTCCTCGCTGCATGGATAATATAGCACATTTTTCAAATCCAAAGTTCATTTTGATGTCACTGCTGAACAGTTGAACTGCATTGCGTATTGATTTAAGTTCAACGGGGCTTTTCACATACATTTTAAAGTCATCCATTTATAGTAATTATTATTATTATCATTATCAGGTTAATCTTTGGTGAGATTCACAGCCTTTGGGGCTGGCTGGTAGCTCAACAGCTCGAGTCCTAACCAAGGACCTAGGAACTGTTAAGGTAACGTCGGAGGATATAACCTGTTCCAAGTAGGGTGGTTTTTTGTAGAATCAGAATGTTCAAGTCTGATAAATTTTAAATTTCCAGATAGCGAGGTAGCCCTTTGGGTATTACTCCAAGGGCTCCAATTACAATTGGGACAACACACGATTTTTTTCCCCACAGTCGCTCAACTTCAATTTGCAAGTCCCAGTACTTCGTGATATTTTGTTCTTTTAATATTATTATTATTATTATTATTATTATTATTATTATTATTATTATTATGTGGTTAATCTTTGGTGAGATTCACAGCTTTTGGGGTTGTGTTGTTGTTGTTGTTGTTGTTGTTGTTGTTGTTGTTATGAACAATTCTGGCTAATTGTTCCTAAAGACCAGGCAATCCAACCCAGCATCCTGGGTGAAATCCACTCCAGATTTTACAGCGCTCAGAAAGAGACTAATAGGGATTGATGTGTGCATGTCTCTCTCTGTGTGTGTTTGTGTGTGTGTGTTTGTGCGCTTACACAGAAGCAGTGGGGGGGGGGGAAGACTGATGGATGAAGAGAGTGAAAATAAAACCCCAAAGCATGACAGGAGCTGAGACTTTCCGCCCACAACCTCAGCAATGCTTCAGAGATACTGGTGCCCTCCCATCCGATCTCATCCTCCTGGGGGGACACTAAGCCCCCCCCCCCAAAAAAAACAAAGCATTCAAAGCTAACTTTTCACCCAGTTTGGGGACTTTTAACTCCAGGCTAAATTTAGTACCAGTTTTTTTTAAAAAAGAAAAAAAAACGCTCCCTCAAGTGATTGTCTTCATGTCCGCAATCCATATCTTTCAAAACTGATGGAGGTCATTTTTCCCAGTTTGGAGAGCCAACAGGGTTGAGTTTCGTGGGTTAAAATTCACGATTTAAATCCCTAGTAAAAAAGGCTTGATTTAAATCAACTCTATTTAAATCATATATATTTTTTTAAAAATTATTTTTTATATAAACAATTCATTTTCCATTCACCAGTGTGTCATCTGGGTACAAATATTTTGGGCCAACTTTAAAAGACACAAATCTTATTCATTATTTAATCCCACCTCATCTTAATTTCCAATACCTTAATTGTCTAATATTAAAACAATACCATTGTAATTTATTTAACTCTATTAGTTATATTGACTATTAATACATTTTTCTATACTTTAGAGAACTTCTTTTGCTATTAATTCTTATGCCTATTCTCTAACCACCGGTGAAAAGATTCCCAAATTGTATAACAATCAGTTTGTTCTTTCTCTTTGATTGACAGCGTCAATCTGTTCATTTCTGCACATTCTAATATTTTCCTAAAGAGCAACTATTATCTCTGTCCCACAGTCGCTCCTTCTCTGATCTGATCACCGAAAGTCCCAATATTGCAGAATCTATAGCCTCCTAGGCTTCATAACTAAGTTCCATTTCTTGCTGAATAAACTTAATTATGAATGCATCTTCAATGGAAAACTATTTTTAGATCAGTGTTTCTCAACCTTGGCAACTTGAAGATGTCTGGACTTCAACTCCCAGAATTCCCCAGCCAGCGAATTCGCTGGCTGGGGAATTCTGGGAGTTGAAGTCCAGACATCTTCAAGTTGCCAAGGTTGAGAAACACTGTTTTAGATAGATTATTTGTTTTTACTGCAAAAGCATTTTATTCAAATAAATTGGATATAAATATTTTAAAAATCCGATTTAATTTTTTTTTAAAAAAAAATCCAATTTTATTTATTTATTTTTTAAAATCATCGATTTTTATCCACCCTGGTTAAGGTGGCTGGGATGTTACACCAAATATTTGAGGTCTTCCTGTTCTCCTTTTCTTTGATTTAAAACAAAAATTGAAAAGCCTTCCCATCCCCAAGAGAGGAAAATCCAAGGAATTGACTCCAAAATAGGCTGAAGGGTGTTGAAGGACGCAGGGTGGAACGTCGAGGAGATTGTGAGTTCAATCCTAGGTAGAGGTCTCCTGCTTGGGCAGGGGGTTGGACTAGATGACCTGCAAGATCCCTTCCAACTCTGTTTATTTGTGACTTCTGTCACCATCGCCAACGTGCAAGCAGGCAGATAGAGAAGGAAGGGGGAGGATTTGAGGGAAGCAATTTCCTTCGGATGCTTCAAGATTTTTCCCTCCTGGCATTTCCAGAAATCCCGTCTGGCACCTGGTGCCCTGGGCAGATTGGAAGGCAGTGCTGGGGGTGGCCTCCTCCTCCTCGCATAGATAAAGGGGATGAGATAAGTGAGGAAGGGGTCTTTGCAGCTCATCCGGTGGTTAAACAGATTTTATTTATTTTTCTTGAGCTGCCATTCCAAACAGGTCAGTTGCCTTTATGGTTTTAAGCTCTTAGAGCAGGCTCAAAGGTTCTTCATTTGTTGCAGAAAAACCTACTTGCCGTATTTGAGGGGAATAATAGATCCTCGGATGGATGGATGGTCTTTAACGGGACAATATTACTGGTTACTTGCAGTGGTTTGTTCCGTTTTGCTCAGGGAAGTTTTTTTTTTTTATCCTCTTACATACAATTATAACAATTCACATTCTTCTTCTTCTTCTTTACATTTGTCGTTCTTGTACATTTTCCATTCCGTTTATAAGGTTATAATATACAGTTTGAGTTGCTTGGTTTACCATCCCTTCCGCCTGTTTTAATGCCACCTTTCTTTTCTCCCCCCCTCCCTTCTCTACTTCCTTCCTTCCTCCTCTCCTCTCCTTCCCCTTCCTTCTTCCCTTACCTCTCCCCTACTCCTATTCTTCCTCTTCCCCTTCCTACCCTCTCTCCTTCTCTTCCTCTCCCTTCCACCCTCCTCTCCTTACCTCTTTCTTCTTTCCCTCCTCTCCTTCCCTTCCTTCTTCCCTTATCTCTCTCCTACTTTCTCTTCCCTCTCTCCTTCTCTTTCTCTCCCTTCCACCCTTCTCTCCCTACCTCTTTCTTCCTTCCCTCCTCTTCCTCTCCTCTCCTCCTCTCTCCCTCTTTCCCTTCCTACCCTCTCTCCTTCTCTTTCTCTCCTTTCTGCCCTCGTTACCTCTTTCTTCCCTCCTCTTCCTCTCTCTTCCTCTCTTCCTTTCTTTTTCTGTTATTATAGGTGTCTCTTTCAGCTCTCGATTTATATTTTCTTCAGATGGTATTTCCACAATCCCAAATATCATTTCTTGCTCCCTTTCCTTTGCTAATCTATCCTAACTATATTTCTTCTCACTCTTGAATATATACTTGTATACTCGTATTTTATTATCTGTTTTCCCCTTCTTTCCCCCCTTTTCCTTTTAAATAGTGCTTCCTCTGGGTTCTGTGTCTTCTCCTTAATTTCTTTTCTATACTTCTTTCTCTAGCCAGTCATAAAATCTTCCCCATGTCTTGAAGTACACTGATTCCTCTTTATTCTTTACTTTCAAAGTCAATCTGTTCATCTCTGCGCAGTCTAGAATATATTTTTTTATTTTTGGGACTTTCAGAGTTGCCTAAATGCAAGCAAATAAGTAACTTTTTTTTTGCAGTATTCTGAGAAAATAGTTTTCTTTAATCATTGACCCACTCGTTCAGGGAAAAATCTGAGTAAGGGTCTATGTAGATTCTTCTCTCTCATCGGTTTCTACGCCAATTTATTTATTTATTAAGAAATTTATTTGCCACCTGTCTCCAATTAAGCCTGTAGTAAAGGTAAAGGTTCCCCTTGCACATATGTGCTCATTGTTCCCGACTCTAGGGGGCACTGCTCATCTCCGTTTCAAAGCCGAAGAGCCAGCGCTGTCCGAAGACGTCTCCGTGGTCATGTAGCCGACATGACTCAACACCAAAGGCACATGGAAAGCTGTTATTTTCCTACCAAAGGTGGTCCCTATTTTTCTACTTGCATTTTTACATGCAGTGGGAGCATTGTTGTCATCCTCAACTTACAACAGTTTGCTTAAGGACCATCCGATCTTCCAACAGCACTGAAAAAAGTGACTTGTGGCTGTTTTTCACACTTAATGACATGATGCAGCATTCCCCATGCCCCCGTGATTTACGTTGGGATGCTTGACAACCTGATTCACATTTACGATGGTTGCAGTGTCCCGGGGGATCATGGGGCCATGTTTTAGTAAGGATACTGCAAAATCCCCACTTCTTTCCCATTCCTGGGGAAAGGATACTGCAAAATCCCCATTCCCTCCTCACTCCAGGGGAAGGATACTGCAAAATCCCCACTTCTTTCCCATTCCTGGGGAAAGGATACTGCAAAATCCCCATTCCCTCCTCACTCCAGGGGAAGGATACTGCAAAATCCCCACTTCTTTCCCATTCCTGGGGAAAGGATACTGCAAAATCCCCATTCCCTCCTCACTCCAGGGGAAGGATACTGCAAAATCCCCACTTCTTTCCCATTCCTGGGGAAAGGATACTGCAAAATCCCCATTCCCTCCTCACTCCAGGGGAAGGATACTGCAAAATCCCCACTTCTTTCCCATTCCTGGGGAAAGGATACTGCAAAATCCCCGTTCCTTCCCCCACTCCAGGGGAAAGATACTACAAAATCCCCGTTCCTTCCCCACTCCTGGGGGAAGGATACTGCAAAATCCCCATTCCCTCCCCACTCCTGGGGGAAGGATACTGCAAAATCCCCATTCCCTCCCCACTCCAGGGGGAAGGATACTGCAAAATCCCCATCCCCCCCCCACTCTGCAGCCAGCCAGAGGTGGCATTTGCCAGTTATTCAAACCACTCAAGATTTCCGCTACTGGTTCTCCAGAACCTGTCAGAACCTGCTGAATTTCACCCCTGATTACCTGTAATGAGACTTGTGCAGATCAAGCCATCTGCTCTCGTTATTAGAGCATTAATGCTCAGGTTGCTTTAATCCTCCTGCCTAGCTAAGGCTGATTTTTCAGACGGAGGGTGTGGGGGAGAGCAAAGGGGGCTACTAGCACTATCTCCACTGGGTAGCCAGTCCCCCTGGAACCTCCATATGGGGAATTAACCAGCTTAGTCCAATTAGAGCACCTCCGTGCAAGGCATGAAAGGGCTCTGGCGGGGCGACCTCGTCTGCGCATGCGGTATTGGCGTTGTCTAAGGGCAAACCAGAGTCGGCCAGACGGAAATGTTTCTGGACAGATTGTGCTTTATACCTGCTCCACATCGTGAATTAGAGGCCCAGGTGCAGGGCTGTTCCCTGGTGTAACCATGGGGGTCTCAGTGGTGAGAATGCAGCATTGCAGGTTAACTCTGCTGACTGCCAGCAGTTCGATCTTCACCAGCTCAAGGTTGACTTGGCCTTCCATTCTTCCGAGGTCAGTAAAATGAGGACCCAGATTGTTGTGGGGCCATAGGCTGTATAGCAATAGCAATACCAGTTAAACTTATATACCACTTCATAGGGCTTTCAGCCCTCTCTAAGTGGTTTACAGAATCGGCATATTGCCCCCACAATCTGGGTCCTCATTTCACCCACCTCGGAAGGATAGAAGGCTGAGTCAGCCCTGAGCCGGTGAGATTTGAACCGCCGAGCTGCAGAACTAGCAGTCAGCTGAAGTGGTTGCAGTACTGCACCCTAACCACTGCACCACCTCGGCTCTTTTAATACAGTGTACAGCGGTACATAGGTGCTATGGCTCTCTCTTTCTCTCTCTTTCTCTCTCTACCTACCTACCTACCTACCTACCTACCTACCTACCTATCTATCTATCTGATCTCTTATTTACACATCTATCTGTCTATTTATCTATATCTATCTATCTACAGTATCTATCTATCTATCTATCTATCTATCTATCTATCTATCTATCTATCTATCTATCTATCTAATCTCTTATGTACTCTATCTAATCTGTTATCTACACATCTATCTATCTAATCTATCTATCTATCCTCTTATCTACACATCTATCTATCATCTATTATCTATCTAGCATCCATCCATCATCTACCTACCTACCTACCTACCTACCTACCTACCTACCTACCTACCTACCTACCTACCTACCTACCTACCTACCTACCTACCTACCTATCTATCTAATCTATCTATCTATCTATCTATCTATCTATCTATCTATCTATCTATCTATCTATCTATCTATCTATCTATCTATCTATCTCTATCAGCTGTGGTGGCTCAGTGGTCAGAATGCAGTGTTGCAGGCTAATTCTGCCCACAGCCAAGAGTTCGATCTTGACTGTTTCAAAGTTGATTCAGCCTTCCGTCTTTCCGAGGTCGGTAAAATGAGGACCCAGATTGTTGGGGGCAATAGGTTGTCTCTGTAAGCTGCTTAGAGAGGGTTGTAAAAGCACTGTGAAGCGGTATATAAGTCTAAGTGCTAAATGCTATTACCCAGCTCTTTTTCCTTGGTCTTCTCTGGCGACCAACAGCTGCTGATTCTTAAATTTTATTTATTCATTTTATTCCTACAAACCCTCTTTCATCTTGATATTACCTCGACTGGGAACTGGATTTAGACCTACCAACCCCAAGAGCTTTAGTTTATAAACAAACGCTAGAGGTTTTCGCCTTCTGTTATTTTAGTGTTCGGCCAGCAGAGGGCAGCAGGCCGTCATGCATAAGCCACAATTCCAGGTGCTTCAGCAAATTCTGTGATGTAGCTACTTCTACTTCTCTACTACTTTCTGTCTGTTTAAAATCCCAAGGCATTTAACGAAGAGGCACCTCTTCTTACCTGCCTCACCTGCAGCTCCAAACATTTTCACCTTTTACTTGTGTTTCTTGGGGGTGCAGCACAAAAGAACACTTCCTATTCCCTGTATGGTGAGTAGCCTGGCACTTTGGAAACAATTAAAATGTGTTTATTAAGATGTTACTAAGGTGTCTCAGGGGCGAAGATGCTGAGCTTGTCGATCAGAAAGGTCGGCAGTTGGGCGGTTTGAATCCCTAGCGCTGCGTAACGGAGTGAGCTCCCATGACTTGTCCCAGCTTCTGCCAACCTAGCAGTTCGAAAGCACTTTAAAAAAGGTAGAAAAATAGGAACCACCTTTGGTAGGAAGGGAACAGCATTCCGTGTGCCTTCAGCATTGAGTCATGCTGGCCACATGACCACGGAGACGTCGTTGGACAGCGCTGGCTCTTCGGCTTTGAAACGGAGATGAGCAGCGCCCCCTAGAGTCAGGAACGACTAGCAAATACGTGCGAGGGGAACCTTTACAATGTAAGCACTGCAGTGTGCAGTGGCAGCCAAAAAAGCCAATGCAATCCTAAATTGCATTAACAGATGGAATCAAGATCAAGTGAGGTACTACAAAGCCCTAGTAAGGCCACACCTAGAATGCTGCATCCAGTTTTGGTCACCACATTATAAAAAAGATGTGGAGACTCTAGAAAGAGTGCAGAGGAGAGCAACCAAGGTGATTAGGGGACTGGAGGCTCAAACATATGATGAACGGTTGCAGGAACTGGGCATGGCTAGTGAAGAGAAGGACCAGGAGAGACATGAAAGCATCTTCCAATATTTGAGGGGCTGCCCCAGAGAGGAGGGGGCCAAGCTCTTCTCCAAAGCACCTGAAGGCCAGACAAGGAATAATGGATGGAAGTTTCTGGAAGGAGAGTTTCAACCTAGAAATAAGGAGGAACTTTCTGACAATGAGAGCAATCAACCCATGGAACAGAAGTTGCTCTCGGAAGTTGTGGGAGCTTCGTCCCTGGAGGCTTTGAAGAAAAGATTGGACTGCCACCTGTCACCATTGGTGTAGGGGTCTCCTGCTTGAGCGGGGGGTTGGACTAGATGACCTACAAGGTCCCTTCCAACTCTGCTAATCTCTATCTATCTTATCCCCTGTATGGTAGGTAGCCAGGCACTTTGGCAAAAGTGTTTATTAGAATGTATTTACTAAGGGAGACAGTTTGGTGTCATGGTGGAGACTCCAGGCTGAAAATTGTGGAAGACTGTGAGTTCTAGTCCTGCCCTAGGTACAAAGCTAGCTGGGGGGACCTTGGGCCAGTCCCTCTTTCTCAGCCCTAGGAAGGAGGTAATGGCAAAACCTCTTCTGAAAAACCTTGCCAGGAAAACTTTTAATAAGTTCTAAGGTGCTACTTAAATGAGTCTCACTCACCCCACCAATTCTCAGGAGATAAAACAGAATAATAGAGTTGGAAGGGACCTTGGAGGTCTTCTAGTCCAGTGTTTCTCAACCTTGTCAACTTGAAGATGTCTGGACTTCAACTCCCAGAATTCCCCAGCCAGCGAATGCTGGCTGGGGAATTCTGGGAGTTGAAGTCCAGACATCTTCAAGTTGACAAGGTTGAGAAACACTGTTCTAGTCCAACTCTCTGCTCAAACAGGGGACCCTATATTAAATGGTTGTCCAATCTCTTCTTGAAAACCTTCATTGACAGGCTGGGCGTTCAGTTTACCCACAACTTCTGGAGGCAAGTTGTTCCACTGGTTAATTCTTCTCCCTGTCAGGAAGTTTCTCCTTAGTTCTAGGCTGCTTCCCTCCTTGATTAGTTCTCATCCGTCGCTTAACTGGCAGGGCTCCGAGTACTCTTGGCCATTTGAACATGGCAATGGATCTCCCGGTGTTGATTCTTGATGAGTTTGAGCCTTTGTCTGCTCGGGTTCACCAACGGGATTCCTCCTCCTGCGTTGGCAGAAGCATCTGATTGTGCCAAGCTGCTCCAATTCTCACAGTTTGAAAAGAACCAAAGGCCAGGATTGTCACCCCCTTCCCCTCCGCGGCAAATTATGAATAGCTCTTTGACAATTAATCAGACGGCTGATGAAAAATGGCCTCTAACACTGAACGACCAACAATTAGTACACGTTCGTGGAGAAAATTCTGCTGTTCAAGATGTTGGGAGAATTTGAAGAGAATTTATGTACGTGGCACTGTAGGTTGTTGCGAAGAATACAGATTAGGATTGTAAGATTTATATATTGTCCTACCCAAAGGGGAGAATATTAGGAATATAATTCTAATGGTTGGATTGGCAATATATAACTCATGTAATAATGTTGTATCTGTTTCTTTAAATCATACTGTAAAATGTGATTGGGTGCTGTTTTCCTCAATTGGCCATAAGAGGGAGCCAGAGTGACTGTTAGCTCTCTGTTTTGTTAGATGCTGGGCTGATCTGTTCTGAGTGTTTTGGAAGCTGGCTGTTAGAAAGCGCTGTGAGCTATTGTAAGTTTTGCAACTGCTAGCAAACGTTGTGTACCGGACTGATTATATGATACTGGACTATGTTATTTGGATTACCCCTTCTCTGAAAGACATTGATGACTGACTGTCTTATCCGTGTATGACTTGGACTGTTTGATGGATCCTGATACCTCTATTTCCACGAAAGTAAAAGCCTATTTAAACTGCAGTGTCTCTGTATGCTGGTTTGTGTGTTCTCCAACACAACTCTCTAAAAAAACATGGACTAGGAGACCTAACGTGGAATTAAATGACTGCTAGGGCCAATCAACTCTACAATAATGGCCAAAATTGTGGGAAACTTTTGGGAAAAAATGTATTTTCTAAAACTAGCTAATAACACCACTTTTTTGGTGGGGGAGAGTAGTACCATAAGATTATATATCAATGGAAAGATAATAATTTAATCAAGAATTTATGCAATAACTTTTTGGAAGGATTTGCTATTAGAATAGCAGTTATAAAGGAGAAAAGTGAAACGAGATATACAAAAATTACCACCGTAGGAAAAAACGAGATATACAAAAATGATCACCATGTCAGTTGATATTCAGCAACCTTCAGCATGAATTATGGCCTTACAACGTCTTCCCATGGAGTGAACCAAGTCTTTTAGTTCTGCAGGCCTTATACTATGAAACCAAGATTGAATGATTGCTTCTATTAACTGGGTTTTATTACTTGGTCGCAAGTTTCTTTAGTCAGCTCCATAGATTTTCAACTGGGTTAAGTTGTGGGCTATTATTCCCAGGCCATTCTAGCAGTGGAAGATGATTGTCTTGAAACTGCCCCCTAAAATTGGTGTTATTAGCTATCAAACCTCAAAAATACACTTTCCCCAAAAGCTTTCCATGATTTTGACCACTAACTGTACCATGAAGATATAATACAAATCGGAGTAGCACACACAGGATTGCCAATGTAGCTCTCTTTGCCCTTAAAGAAGCAGGTACCAAGCTTAGAACTGACTTATTTGATTGATTAAATGTTCATTGAGGTGTTGTGAACTTTTAACAGCCACATAGACTTTCTCCAGGACAATCTGTCCCCTCACCTGGTCTTTCAGATCTAAGGAGAAATACATTGGTGACAAAAAGAAGGTTCTACATTTAGGCAAGAAAAGCAAAATTCACAGGGACAGTTGCTTGTATCCTTAAGATCTGTATTGATATTGATTGTTTCCTGATTGTTTATTTGTACCCTATGACTATCATTAAGTGTTGTGCCTTATGATTCTTGACGAATGTATCTTGTCTTTTTATGTAAAAAGCATCTGCACCCAAGACAAATTCCTTGTGTGTCCATTCTATTCTATTCTATTCCACTCTATTCTATTCTATCTCTACTCTCTTCTGTATTCAATTTTACCTCTCTTCTATTCTATTCTACTCTCCTCTTCTCTGTTCTATTCTATTCTATCTCTACTCTCTTCTCTTCTCTTCTACTGTCTTCTATATTCTGTTCTATTCTATTCTATTCTATTCTATCTCTACTCTCTTCTACATTCTATTCTATCTCTATTCTCTTCTATTCTATTCTACTTTCTTCTCTGTTCTATTCTATTCTATCTCTACTCTCTTCTATATTCTATTCTATTCTATTTGTATTATTGTTTTCTTAAGATAGATTTCCAGTTCTGAAGTGAAGCAGGTACGTCCTTTCATGTTGACGTGGTTAAAAAATGTTTTGGCCATACCAAAGTCATTCATCTTTTAATGCACAAGTGCAACGTGTTATCCTTTTGGCAGGATTGAGTAGAGAAAGGTTTGAGCCAAGGATGAGCTTGAGAAGCAGAAAGGTCAGCAGAAGAGCGAGGGAAGAAATTCTCCATGGCCAGGAGAATAGTCCCCAGATTCTAGAACCTCAGGGAAGGTAAAGGTAAAGGTTCCCCTCACACACGTGCTAGTTGTTCCCAACTCTAGGGGGCGGTGCTCATCTCTGTTTCAAAGCCCAAGAGCCAGTGCTGTCCGAAGACGTCTCCGTGGCCATGTGGCTGGCATTACTAAACACCAAAGGTGCACAGAGCGTTGTTCCCTTCCCACCAAAGGTGGTCCCTATTTTTCTATTTGCATTTTTAACGTGCTTTTGAACTGTTAGGTTGGCAGAAGCTGGGGCAAGTCACGGGAGCTCACTCAGTTACGCGGCACTAGGGATTCGAACTGCCAAACTGCTGATCTTTCTGATCAACCAGATTAGCGTCTTAAGCCACTGAGCCACCACGTCCCTGGGAAAGTAAGACCCAGAAAATCGTGTCACAACGAAAAGAAAGGCAGACCACAACATCTGTTTGATTCAAGTCGGGAATTGGGGCGGCGGTGAGGAGGGGGAGAAAGAGGGGTTTCTGCTTTACTTTGAAGCTGTGTCTTTTAAGTGAAAATCACTTGAGCCTTAAAGACAATAGATACTCTCTCTTCTAAGCCGTTGATCACAGTTGACGTATCTGGTGAGCAGATTCTGTTCTGATCTTGATATTATTCCTTTCGGTTCTTTGCTTGTGGAAAAGCCACAACTTCCATCCCAGTAGCTTAGAGTAGCTTACAGTTGGAAGGGACCTTGTAGGTCATCTAGTCTAACCCCCACCCCCCACCCAAGCAGACCCTACACCATTTCTGACAGATGCTAGTCCAATCTCCCCTTGAAAGCCTCCAGGGATGAAGCTCTCACAACTTCCGAAGGCAACTTCTGTTCCATGGGTTGATTGCTCTCACTGTCAGAAAATTCCTCCTTATTTCCAGGTTGAATCTCTCTTTGGTCGGTTTCCATCCATTGTTCCTTCACTGGCCTTTGGGTGCTTTGGGCAATAGCTTGACCCCCCTCCTCTCTGGGGCAGCCCCTCAAATATTGGAAGGCTGCTATCCTGTCTCCCCTGGTCCTTCTCTTCCCTAGACCAGCCAGGCCCAGTTCCCGCAGCCGTTCATCATATGTTTTAGTCTCCAGTCCCCTAATCATCCTAGTTGCTCTTCTCTGTGCTCTTTCTAGATTCTCAGTATCCTTTACCGATTAACAGAGTTGGAAGGAACCTTACCGGTCATCTAGTCCAACCCCCTACTCAAGCAGGAGACCCTATACCATTTCTGACAGAGGGCAGTCCAGTCTCTTCTTGAAAGCTTCCAGTTGTGAACTTCTGAAGGCAACTTCTGTTCCATGGGTGGATTGTTCTCCCTGTCAGAAAATCCCTCCTTATTTCCAGGTTGAATCTCTCCTTGGTCAGTTTCCATCCATTATTCCTTGTCTGGCCTTCTGGTGCCTTGGAGAATAGCTTGACCCCCTCCTCTCTCTGGCAGCCCCTCAAATATTGAGAGCAGAAGAGCCAATAATTGTTTTGGGAGGTGATAGTCAGATGAATTGCTGTAAACATTTAATAATACAATACGATGTTGGCTATGTAAGAGTATACACGTGGTTATATGTTATGAAAATGAAAAAATAAAAAGCTTTATACACACAAACAAAATGGCCTCCCCAGGGCTCCGGAGCCCGGAAACAGGCCCAGAACTTCCGGAAGTCTCATTTTTTGCACTCCCCAGGCTTAGGAAGCTTTCCTCAAGCCTCCGGGAGGATGAAAACAGCCTCCCCCGGGCTCCGGATGCCCTCCGGAGGCCGGAAATAGACCCGTTTCCAACCTACTGAAACTTCAGGGAGGCTCGTATTTCACTCTCCGCAGGCTCGGAGACTTTTCTTGAGCCTCCGGGAGGGGGAAAACAGTCTCCCCGGACTCCGGAGCCACTCCCTGAAGCCTCCATCGGAGAAGGGCTTCGCGTGCCACCTGTGGCACCTGGTGTGTACCAAGGACCCGAGCTGTCAAACGATCAGCCAATCAGATGTCGAATCGCTTCCCGCTTAAACTCCTTGTTTTGGCGGCTGCGCAGAACATAACAGC
>NW_028261382.1:28365243-28412743 GCF_051295495.1 Thamnophis sirtalis
CCTTAGAGATCTTCTAGTCCAACTCCCTGCTCAGGCAGGAACCCCCCCTATGCCATTCCAGGACAAAATGGCTGTCCAGTCTCTCCTTGAAAACCTCCAGTGATGGAGCGCCCATGAGGCAAGCTGTTCCACTGGTTATTTATCCTCACTGTCGGGAAATTTCTCTCCTGGATTAGTTTCCATCCGTTGCTTCTTCTCCTGCCTTCTGGTGCTTTGCAGAATGAGGGGGTCCCCCTCTTCTTTGTGGCAGCCCCTCAAATATTGGAAGACCGCTATCATGCCACCCCTAATTCTTCAGCAGCCTTTAACACAGGGATGACAAAGTCAAGGCCCGCGGGCCGAATCCGGCCCACGGGGTGCTTAGATCTGGCCCACGAGGCTGCCTTGCAAACAGCAAAGGACCGGCCCACGCACCAACGAAAATGGAGCTCCATTTTTGCTGGTAGATGGTTGCAGGAGGCTGTTGCAGCAGAAAACGGAGATTGGGAGCCCATTTTCACTGGCAGAGGGTTGCAGGAGGCTGTTGCAACAGAAAACGGAGCTTTGGGAGCCAGTTTTCGCTGGCAGAGGGTTGCAGGGGGCCGTTGCAACAGAAAACAGAGCTTGGGGGCCCATTTTCACTGGCAGAGGGTTGCAGGGGGCTGTTGCAACAGAAAACGGAGCTTGTGAGCCCATTTTCACTGGCAGAGGGTTTGCAGGGGGCCGTTGCAACAGAAAACAGAGCTTGGGGGCCCATTTTCACTGGCAGAGGGTTGCAGGGGGCTGTTGCAACAGAAAACTGAACTTGAGAGCCCATTTTCGCTGGCAGATAGTTGCAGGAGGCTGTTGCAGCAGAAAACGGAGCTTGAGAGCCCATTTTCACTGGCAGAGGGTTGCAGGAGGCTGTTGCAACAGAAAACTGAGCTTGGGAGCCCGTTTTCACTGGCAGTGCGCTCGGGCTGCCACAGGTGCCCCCACACGAATGACGCTGAGCTGGCCATGCTCATCCTGGCCACCCCCATCCTGGCCCCCTGAAGTCCAACACAGCCCTGATACCGACCTCAATGAGATCGAATTTGACACCTCTGCTTTAAGACGATGCTGTGATGATTGTTCTGTCCCACTCACCCACACGTAATAGTGGCTTAGGGGTTTTACTCCTCTTCCCCAGCAGTTCCCGTCACCAAAAACCCAGAACTGCCCCGATTACACCCCGCCAAGAGCAGACCAAGGCTAGTCCATGGAGCAATGGCCAGTGAGTTCACACTGAGCCTGAGGACACCGATAAACCTCCAAGTGGCCTCAACGACTCTCTAAAAGGATGCAAAGGACCAGCTCCCTGCAAGGATCGTAAATCCTTCCATTCCCCACCAATCATCCAGTCGGAGCTGAAGAAGCTTCCTGGATGAGGAGCGAAACGTCTTCAAAGAAAAACCAGCAAGTCCAGTTGCCTCTTGAAAAAAGCACCTTTGGGACAACCATGACCTGGAGGACTTGAGGTTCTCCATAGACATTTAGGGATGGTCAATAAAAGCCACCTGGACTGATTTTATTCTAGTGCCTTTGAATCTGTACAGTTAGGAAAAGGACCAAGGTACTCCAATTTATCAATGGTATTAATGAATGATTAACATTGATTGCAGCGCCGTTTGGATGCAAGTCAATACTATAAAATATGCCATTCAAATTTCTTCTCACGGGGGAGACTTCATGACGAGCCTGATTTCTTGAAGCTGGATTCTTGCGTCAATTATATATATACACACACACATATATGTGTGTGTGTGTGTGTGTGTGACAACCACCCACGCTGGATCAAGGAATCATCAGAACCATAAAGCCTACAAACTTGAAATGTGGCCCGTACCATGTTTTCCCGAAAATAAGACATGGTCATATTTTCTTTTGACCCCCCCCTCCCCCCAAATATAAGCCCTTGACCTTATTTTCGGGGAGGTCTTATTATTTTTGAGGTGCAGGAGGCATCACCTCACGGCTGCTGCTATGTTGCAATATTTTTGGGGAGGGCTTATTTTTGGAGGAGGACTTATTTTAGCACATGTGTTCAAAAGCCCAATTGGGCTTATTATCCAGGGAATTTTCAGGGAAACAGGGTATGTTCCTCTTGGCTTCTAGGTGCTCGCTAACAAAGGATTTTTCAAAATGACCATCAGATCATTAGTAATTTTTATACAGTAATTAACACGCTCTGATGCTAAGGAGGTAGATATTCTACTCTCCCTCCCCACCTGAAAAGAACTCTGTTCCAACTACCAGTTTCCTCACATTCCGTTACCTCAGTTCAAACTGGTAGATGTTCCACTCCTTCACTCAGGAATGGTCTGGGGCCCCTTAGAGTATTAAACATCGGTACCTCACCAAAATGTCTATACCTTCCACTATGGAACTACTTCCAGACTCAAGGGGGTAGGAGCAATATTCCCATATGTGTTTCAATCACTGAGCCAATGGATTGAACCAGAGTGAACTGGATTTTTGCTGAATTGCCCAATCACATAGTCTTACATAAGGACTATTTGGCTACTTTATGTCCTTAGATTTGATTTGATTCGATTAGATTAACAAAGTTGGAAGGGAGCTTACAGGTCATCTAGTCCAACCCCCCACCCAAGCAGGAGACCCCTACACCAATTCTGACAGGTGGCAGTCCAGTCTCTTCTTGGAAACCTCCAGGGAAGAAGCTCCCACAACTTCTTAAAAGCCAACTTCTGTTCCATGGGTTGATTGTTCTCCCTGTCAGAAAATTCCTCCTTATTTCCAGGTTGAATCAATCAATCAGAATAGAGATGGAAGGGACCTTCTAGGTCATCTAGTCTAACCCCCTACCCAAGCAGGAAACCCTACACCATTTCTGACAGATGGGAGTCCAGTATCTTTTTGAAAGCCTCCAGTGATGAAGCTCCCACAACTTATGAAGGCAACTTCTGTTCCATCGGTTGATTGTTCTCAGTGTTAGAAAATTCCTCCTTATTTCCAGGTTTAATCTCTCCTTGGTCAGTTTCCATCCATTATTCCTTGTCTGGCCTTCAGGTGCTTTGGACAATAGCTTGACCCCCTCCTCTCTGTGGCAGCCCCTCGAGTATTGGAAGGCTGCTATCCTGTCTCCCCTGGTCCTTCTCTTCTCTAGACTAGTCATGCCCAGTTCCTGCAACCCTTCATCATATGTTTTAGCCTCCAGTCCCCTAATCATCCTGGTTGCTCTTCTCTGTGCTCTTTCTAGATTCTCAATATCCTTTACAGATTAACAGAGTTGGAAGGAACCTTACTGGTCATCTACTCCAACCCCCCACTCAAGCAGGAGACCCTACACCATTTCTGATAGAGGGCAGTCCAGTCTCTTCTTGGAAGCTTCCAGAGATGAAGCTCCCACAATTTCTGAAGGCAACTTCTGTTGATGGTTCTCACTGTCAGGAAATTCTTCCTTATTTCCAGGTTGAATCGCTCCTTGATCCGTTTCCATCCATTGTTCCTTGTCTGGCCTTCAGGTGCTTTGGAAAACAGTTTGACACCCCCTCCTCTCTGGGGCAGCCCCTCAAATATTGGGGCACGTTTCTTTCCTGGAGTCTGTGCGAACGTTGAATGTAGAGCACAGAAAGTCACCATCTGGAGTGTCCTTTTGAGCTTCCGACGATCTCCTCAAGCTCCTACGAAGTTAGAATCAGGGGGGAAGGCGTTGACTTCCTCTGCAGATGAATGGCAAGGCGCTTTGTGAACAAAATGCAGCATAATTTCCCTTTCATTTCCGTGGGAGAAGAGCACGCTCCACTTTTTCTAAGGAGGGTAGTAGAAAATTTAGCAAGGTTTTGTTTTATGTTTTAAATCTTTTTATTCATTGAGGAATATTCAGCCACTGCCTTTGTTCGGCTTTCACCCTGCTCCCCTTGGAAAACGGAGAGAATTTCATTCATGCTGTGCATGGTTTCCACCATGGGGAACCAACCCCTGCTTGCCCATGCAAAGAGTGACTTCCCTTCCTATTAATATGCCTCCATGCTGAATAAACGCAGCCACTGAATCATTCCCGATTCCGTGGGTGCTAAGATTCCCCCACAATATTCCCCGCTATGTTAGAGGAATGAGTCAGAGGCTTTCAGGACGTCTGTAACGAAATGCTGCTGGATGCATATTTGCTAGGATCATCAGGCTTGAGATGAGGAAAAAATTAATATAAAGGGAAGGGAAATCAGAATAGAATAGAATAGAATGGAGAAAAATGCATAATGGAATAGGAAAAATGCATAATTAGAATGGAATAGAATAGAATAGAATAGAATAGAGAAAAATGCAAAACAGAATAGAGTATAATGCAGGCTAGAATAGAGAAAAATGCATAGAATAGAAAAAATGCATAATAGAATAGAATAGAATAGAATAGAATAGAAAAACTGCATGATAGAATAGAATAAAATAGAAAAGATTGCATAATAGAATAGAATAGAATAGAATAGAATAGAATAGAATACACTGGAAGTTTTTAAGAAGATGTTGGATAGCCTTTTGTCTGAAATGGCATAAGATTTCCTGCCTAGGCAGCAGGTTGGACTAGAAGCCCTCCAAGGTGCCTTCTAACTGTGCTATTTTATTGTATTGTATTGTATATATGACAAGAATAGAATATAGAAAATAATAGAACAGAGTAGAATAGAATAGAATAGAATAGAATAGAATAGAATAGAATAGAATAGAATAGAATAGAAAAACTGCAATAGAATAGAATAGAAAAACTGCATAATAGAATAGAATATAGAATAGAATAGAATAGAAAAACTGCATAATAGAATAGAACATAGAATAGAATAGAATAGAATAGAAAAACTGCATAATAGAATAGAATAGAATAGAATAGAATAAAATAGAATAGAAAAATGCATAATAGAATAGAATAGAAAAAATTCATAGTAGAACAGAATATAGATTAGAATAGAATAGAATAGAATAGAATAGAAAATACTGCATAATGGAATAGAAAAAATGCAGGAATAGAATAGAAAAAATGCAGGAATAGAATAGAATAGGAATTAATAGAATAGGAATTAACAGAATAGAATGAATTAGAGTAGAGTAGAGTAGAATAGAATAGAATAGAATAGAAGCCTTCTCCAAAACGTGGGCAGGGCAGAGTGCTGGAGAGGTTCCTTAGGCCCGAGTCTCTTCCGCCTGAGCTCTGGCATGCTTTGCATTGAAGAACAGGAACAGAGCGAACTTCGCTTTGATCCGGCCTTCACTGGATCCATCAATGGGAAGCCACAGCAGGTGGGGGGAAAACACACTCTTCCAGAAAAGAGACAAAGATCCTGCACGGCTGCAGAGGTAAACACAGGAACACACAAGGAATTGCACGTCGCTTTTGAAGGAAAGGGCAGCAAACCCATCTTGTCCATTAAGATGTGACAGGTAGCAGCAGAAAAGAGACTTCTGCTTTCTTCTTTTTCCTCCTCTGTGACTGCTGGCTGCCTGTGTGTGTGTGTCCCCGCGGGCATTTGTGGGTCTTTTTACCCACACTCGAATCCTTAAAAGAAGAAAAGCAGAATGCTAATCTAGGGAAGAGAAGGACCAGGGGAGACAGGAGAGCAGTCTTCCAATATTTTAGTGGCTGCCCCAGAGAGGAGGGGGTCAAGCTATTTTCCAAAGCCCCTAAGGGTCAGAGGAGGAATAATGGATGGAAACTGAACGAGAGATTCAACCTGGAAATAAGGAGGGATTTTCTGACAGTGAGAACAGTCAGCCAATGTTGCCTTCAGAAATTGTGGCAGCTTCATCGTTGGAAACCTTCAAGAAGAGTTTGGACTGCCACAACGGTGTAGGGTCTTCTGCTTGGGTGGGGGGTTGGATTAGATGATCTCCTAAGGCCCCTTCCAACTCTGTTAATTTGTAAAGGATATTGAGACTCTAGAAAGAGTGCAGGGAAGACCAACCAGGATGATAGGCATGGCTAGTCTAGTGAAGAGAAGGACCAGGGGAGACAGGATAGCAGTCTTCTTATTCTTGAGGGGCTGCCCCAGAGAGGAGGGGGTCAAGCAATTCTCCAAAGCACCCAAAGGCCAGACAAGGAATAATGGACGGAAACTGACCAAGGAGAGATTCAACCTTGAAATAAGGAGGAACTTTCTGACGGTGAGAACAATCCACCCATGGAACAGAGGATGCCTTCAGAAGTTGTGAGAGCTTCATCACTGGAGGCTTCATCACTGGAGGATTCCAAGTCATCAATGGATAGGCATAGGATCTCCTGCGTGAGCGGGGGAGGTGGGTTGCACTAGATGACCTACAAGGTCCCTTCCAACTCTGTTAATCTGTTACCTGTTAAAAGCAGCTTCATTTGCTCATCCAGCATCTCCAAAGCACAGGTCCCGCAGAGAAGAAAGATCCCAGCCTTTCCCATCCATATTTGAGCAAGGGACAAATTCATATCCAAAGTGTTATTGGGCCAACAGACCCGCCTTTTGTTCTGCTTGGCTGCTATCTCAAGGCAGGTGGGTAGAGCCCATCATGTGCTTCTCCCGGGCGAGGCTGTGAATCAGGGGCAAGCCTGACTGGCAGCTTCCCTGAAACTGCAGAAGTCCTGCCAGGAATGCTACTACAGGGAAAACGAGGTTGTGCAAATTTTCTCAAGAGGCATCCAAACTGTTTTTTTCTTTGAAGACGTTTCATTTCTCGTCTGAGCAGCTTCCTCAGCTCAGAGCTGAAGAAGCTCCTTGGATGGGAAGTGAAACATCTTCAAAAGGGGGGAAAATATCAGAAAGTCAAGTTGTCTCCTGAAAAAGCATATTTGGAGCAACCATGACCTGGAAGACTGAGAAGTTCCGTAGATCATGCTTGGTTTTTGACTCACAGGACCTTCAGCCCTCAACGCTCTCCTTCATCAAAGATGTTGAGACTCTGGAAAGAGTGCAGAGAAGAGCAACAAAGAGGATTAGGGGACTGGAGGCTCAAATATATGAAGAACGTTTGCTGGAATGTCTTGTTGAATGAAAAGAAGGACTAGGGGAGACATGATAGCAGTGATCCAATTTCTCAGGGATCAAAGAAGAAGAGGTCAAGCTATTTGTGAGGCCTGCAATTATATTCCTTTTAGAATTTTGGCCTGCCACACTTTCCCTTATTTCATTATGCTGTTTCATTAGTATAGTTGATGGGAGGGGGGAATAGACAGGAGTAGGATTGTGGAATGTATTGTTGTCATTCTTTTCTAGAAGACCAAGGTCATCTTTTGTCTCCGCACTTTTACACCTGACCGGAAGCAGCTGGGTGGAGACGCCAGCGTGGAAGAAGAAGATTGGACCATGTGATGGATTGTGGGTGTGGGGACAAGATCATGAACTTTTAACTGGGTGCGATTCTGATGTCATTTCCAGAATTGGGATTAACACAGATGTGCTAAGATGTCTGCTTTATTAAATTGGAACTTTAAGGATTGTTTTGCCTTGGACTCTGATTTAATTCTACATGATACTTGGAACGCTGACACTATTCTCCAAAGCACCTGAAGGCAGGACAAGAAGCAATGGGTGGAAATTGATCAAGGAGAGAAGCAGCTTAGAACTAAGGAGAAATTTCCTGACAGAACAATTAACCAGTGGGACAACTTGCCTCCAGAAGTTGTGAATGCTCCAATACTGGACGTTTTTAAGAAGAGATTGGATAACCCTTTGTCTGAAATGCTATAGGCTTTCCTGCCTTAAGCAGGGGGATGAACTAGAAGACCTCCAAGGTCCCTTCCAACTCTGTTATTCTGATGTTTCTTGCGGTGCAAGAAACACAATTCTTGATGATTAGGAAAATGGTAGATGGTATTCAGTGGCAGCTGTGCGGGGCTCTGCCCACCTGCCCTGACGTAATGCGCGAGCACTGCGCATGCACAGACAAAGCACGTGCGCTCACATTTCCAAACCGGTAGAGAAGATAAGTGAATCCCACCTCTGGGCAGAGGGGGTTGGACTAGATGACCTACAAGGTCCCTTCCAACTCTACTCTGATTGATTGGATTGAAGGGAATGTAATTTTGTTGTTACCATAAACCAATATTCATCTGGTTTTAGATTTGCAATCGAAGGGACCACCCAGCCTCTCCTATTCTCTTCCTAATCCTAATCCAGAGAATGGAAATATCTTTTTCCAATTAAATGCTGCTTAGGGTTTGGCCCGTAGTCTAAGCAGTGGTCATCCTGAGCAGTTAATGAGCATTATAACATTGGTTTGCTTCCATAAAACCTGGTTAAGATTAATAACTGCTTCTCTCTTCTTCTCTTATGCAAACGTTCTCCACCTTGGCTTCTTGCAAATGAGAAAGCCCCACAAATATTTGTTAAACTGCTTTTTATTAAAGCACTTAGCTGTGCAACTGGAAAGACAAGCCGCTCCCAGAGAGGTTAGGAATGTTTTAAATAGTTTTTTTTTAAAAACAAAATCTTTTTTTTTCCAGACGAAGGCTCTAAATTGAAGTGGGAGAAAAATGCATTCAGGATGAGGGGAGGGGGTGAACTCAACCTGAGCTCTGCTTGGCACTATATATATGGCTTAGTGGTTAACACATCTGCCTAATATGTAATACAGCCCAAGTTCGAATCCCAGTAAGGGTATGGCTAGATGATGAGAGCTAAATAGCTTGAAATAGATCTATACTAGTCTCCCTTTATTTATTTATTAGCACAAATACAACACACACACACACACACACACACAGACACACATATATGTCTTTGGTTATTCGGGTTTTCTCCCACGTAAAATTGGAAGTGTCTTGGCGACATTTCGACGAAGTCTCATTCGTCATCTTCAGGCTTCATGCTTCCAGGAGCAAGCACGAAGCCTGAAGATGACGAATGAGACTTCGTCGAAACGTCGCCAAGACACTTCCAATTTTACGTGGGAGAAAACCCGAATAACCAAAGGCCTACATACTAATACGCGCGAAAACCTCAGAAAACATATGTATGTATGTATGTATGTATGTGTGTATATATATGTATGTATGTATGTATGTATGTATGTGTGTATATATATGTATATGTATATGTATATGTATATGTATATGTATATGTATATGTATATGTATATGTATATGTATATGTATATGTATATGTATATGTATATGTATATGTATATGTATATGTATATGTATATGTTATATGTTATATTTATGCTGATAAATAAATAAAGGGAGACTAGTTTGGGCATACCAGGGGTTGTGACTTTAAATATATATATATATATATATATATATATATATATATATATATATATATATATATATATATATATATATATATATATATATATATATATATATATATATATATATATATATATATATATATGTGTGTGTGTGTGTGTTTTTATTTGTGCTGATAAATAAAGGAAGACTAGTATAGATCTATTTCAAGCTATTTAGCTCTCATCAGCTAGCACTGATACAACCGATATATAGTATCTCATGCCAGGTCCACCTAACCAAATTTTTTCTTACTTCCACCTCGTTGTTCTAACTATTGATAGAATAGTTATATATATATACACACACACACACACACACACACACACACACACACACACATACATACATACATACATACATACATACATATAAATATATTGAATACAGTATGACTATCCTGGAATTTCACGTGCCATAAAAACCAAAGTGAAAGCAAATCATATATATACTACTTAAATAGTGCTAGTGTTGTACAATTACTTTCAACCATCCTATTCATTCTAATAGTAAGGAAAGGTAAAGGTTCCCCTTGCACATATGTGCTAGTCGTTCCCAACTCTAGGGGGAGGTGCTCATCTCCCTTTCAAAGCCGAAGAGCCAGTGCTGTCCAAAGATGTCTCTGTGGTCATGTGGCTGGCATGGCTCAACGGCGAAGGTGCATAGAACGCTCTTCCCTTCCCAGCGAAGGTGGTTGCTATTTTTCTACGTGCATTTTTTACCTGCTTTCGAACTGCTAGGTTGGCAGACGCTGGGAGAAGTAGCGGGAGCTCCCTCCGTTACGCTGCACTAGGGATTTGAACCGCCGAACTGCCGACCTTTCTGATCGACAAGCTCACTGTCTTAGCCACTGAGGCACTGATACAACCGATATATAGTATCTCATGCCAGGTCCACCTAACCAAATTTTTTCTTACTTCCACCTCGTTGTTCTAACTATTGATAGAATCTGTTCGATGTGTCATAATATTCTGTTTGTCTTTTATTTTTAACGTTAGTCTTTCCATTTCTGCACAGACTAGTATCTTCCTTATTATCTCCTCCTCTGAAGGGGTGTTTTCACTCTTCCACTGCTGTGCATACACCATTCTTGCTGCGACCAGGATGTGTATTATTAGGTATATTGTCCCTTTATCATAACCATCTGTTATAATCTATATATATAAAAGCGAAATACCACTGACGCATCATCACAAAACCTCCAGAACCATAAAGCTTACAAACGTGAAATTTGGCACGTATGTTCCTCTTGGCTTCTAGGTGCTCGCCAAGAAAGGATTTTCGGAAATGACCTTCAGATCATTAGTATTTCTTACATTATTATTAATACGCCCTGATGCTAAGGAGTTACACGTTCTACTCCTCCTCCCCACCTGAAGAGAACTCCAACTGCCACGGGCATAGGCATGGGTAGTGCATGACTCATTCACCTTGCAGCCTGGGAGTTTAGACATTCTACTCGCCCTCCCCACCTGAAAAACTCTGATGCTCAGGAGTTAGACTGAGGGAGAGAAGGTAGTAAGATAGGAGAGGCCTCTGTGGGGGAAGCCTGAATAGAGAAGGAGAGAGGAGAGGGTCAATGTGGCCAACCTGAGGAAGAGAAGGGGAGAGGAGAGGCTTCTGTGGGGAAAGCCTGAGGGAGAGGAGAGGGATCAATGGGGCCAGCCTGAGGGAAAGAAGGGGAGAGGAGAGGCTTCTGTGGGGAAAGCCTGAGGGAGAGAAGGGGAGAGGACAGGATCAGTGGCCAACCTGAGGGAGAGAAGGGGAGAGGAGAGGGATCAATGGGGCCAGCCTGAGGGAGAGAAGGAGAGAGGAGAAGCTTCTGTGGGGAAAGCCTGAGGAAGAGAAGGGGAGAGGAGAAGCTTCTGTGGGGAAAGCCTGAGGGAGAGAAGGGGAGAGGAGAGGCTTCTGTGGGGAAAGCCTGAGGGAGAGAAGGGGAGAGGACAGGATCAGTGGCCAACCTGAGGGAGAGAAGGGGAGAGGAGAGGGATCAATGGGGCCAGCCTGAGGGAGAGAAGGAGAGAGGAGAAGCTTCTGTGGGGAAAGCCTGAGGAAGAGAAGGGGAGAGGAGAAGCTTCTGTGGGGAAAGCCTGAGGGAGAGAAGGGGAGAGGAGAGGCTTCTGTGGGGAAAGCCTGAGGGAGAGAAGGGGAGAGGAGGGGCTTCTGTGGGGAAAGCCTGAGGGAGAGAAGGGGAGAGGAGAGTCTTCTGTGGGGAAAGCCTGAGGGAGAGAAGGGGAGAGGAGGGGCTTCTGTGGGGAAAGCCTGAGGGAGAGAAGGGGAGAGGAGGGGCTTCTGTGGGGAAAGCCTGAGGGAGAGAAGGAGAGAGGAGAGTCTTCTGTGGGGAAAGCCTGAGGGAGAGAAGGGGAGAGGAGGGGCTTCTGTGGGGAAAGCCTGAGGGAGAGAAGGGGAGAGGAGAGTCTTCTGTGGGGAAAGCCTGAGGGAGAGAAGGGGAGAGGAGGGGCTTCTGTGGGGAAAGCCTGAGGGAGAGAAGGGGAGAGGAGGGGCTTCTGTGGGGAAAGCCTGAGGGAGAGAAGGGGAGAGGAGGGGCTTCTGTGGGGAAAGCCTGAGGGAGAGAAGGGGAGAGGAGGGGCTTCTGTGGGGAAAGCCTGAGGGAGAGAAGGGGAGAGGAGGGGCTTCTGTGGGGAAAGCCTGAGGGAGAGAAGGGGAGAGGAGGGGCTTCTGTGGGGAAAGCCTGAGGGAGAGAAGGGGAGAGGAGGGGCTTCTGTGGGGAAAGCCTGAGGGAGAGAAGGGGAGAGGAGGGGCTTCTGTGGGGAAAGCCTGAGGGAGAGAAGGGGAGAGGAGGGGCTTCTGTGGGGAAAGCCTGAGGGAGACAAGGGGAGGCGATCATAACTACTCATTAATTTTCAAGCTGTAAATATTTATCCAGCCCCATCGCATCGTTTCATAGTGGAGCATGGGTATCCAGCTAGTGCCTAATAGAAATAATTCTGGCTTGAGCTCTATACATTGCCTAGCCATTTTTTTTCTAAGACTATACAAATTCGAAACCAAAATTTCCTTACTTTTTTACACGTCCACCACATTCTGGTAGCCCTGCTTGGCACCTTTGTTATACCTTTTGCGATTCGGGGTGCCACTTTGGGGTGGCAAGAGGGATGGGCCTCAGTTATTGAGTGGGCAGCCAAGGAGTGGGTCAGCTGGACAACCATGGGAAAAAATGCAGAGATGCCAGCGGCAAAACCTGAACTCTCTGGATTCCTGCTTGTGCATTTTTGTTAAATGCAGCAGCCAAGAGAGGGAAGTTTTTACTTCCCAGCTCAGCTCAATTATTATTGTTGTTATTTTCTTTTACGTACCAGGATGGCCAATAAGGATATTGGTCTGGTCCCATGAACGCTGCAAGGCCAGCAGAAAAACGCTGAGAGAAAAGCGAACTAAACCTTCAGAAATCAATGTTCAAATTACAGAGTGCTTTATGTATTATGGCTGGCTTGATTGCTGCTTAGAGAGAATCTCAAGTGTTTTAAAAGAAGATTGGTAACCTTTTGGAAAAGGAAAAGGAAAAAAAATGAACCACCCCCCCATTTCAGACGGAGCTTACAATTATAGCAAAATAACGTTAGACGATGGGAAGACTTGATCGGAATTTATTTTATTTATTTAGTTAGTTTGTCAAACATGTGCAAGGTAGCAGGCTTAAATATAAACATGGACATGAACGAAAGAAATTAATACATACAAATGGGGACAGATGGACAGGGACGGAAGGCACGCTGGTGTGCTTATGCACGCCCCCTTTGCAGACCTCTTAGGAATGGGGTGAGGTCCACGGGAGACAGTTTGAGGTTGAAGCTGTGTGGGGAGGGTTGAGGATGTAACAATGGAGTCAGGTAGAGCATTCCACTCTGATGCTGAAGTCGTGTTTTCTGCAATCGAGTTTGGAGCGGTGAACTTTGAGTTTGTATCAATCATTTGCCCGAGTATTATTGCAGTTGAAACTGACACAGATAGGATGTTGTAGCAGACAATTTTGTGTACTACCCTTAGGTCAGACCTTAGTCGGCGTAATTCCAGGTTGTCCAAGCCCAAAATTTCGAGCCTGGTGGCGTAAGGGATTCTATTGTGAGCAGAGGAGTGGAGGACTCTTCTCGTTAAAGACCTCTGGAGCCAGTCGTCTATATTAATGTCCGATATACAGTTACGTTATTCAGAATAACCTCTTAATGTTCAGGGATTAGAGTTTGCCTTAGGCAGGGGTCTGAAAGCTTAAACACTTCAAGAGCTATTTGGACCCGTTTCCCACAGAGAAGAAAACACCGGGAACCACAGAACCTGGGTGGGCATGGCCAGCTTAACGCCCTTTCCACCTCCATGGCCTGCTTGCTGTTCTTGCGCAGCACACTTAAATGAAGCATGCTTTATAATGGGGGCGTTCTCTCCTCCTCCTGGAGCCAATTGCAACATGGAGCATCAGCTGCAACCGGGCTGGGGCAGTGTCTCGGAGCGGAGATCAAGTTGTGTGTCTCCCTGAGCCGCCAAGGTGCGCGCAGCACCAAGGAGTGCCCACAAGATGAGAGGCAAGTCCAGGGGCGTTTTGCTCCCGCTCTGGAAGAAGCGAGTTTCCATCCCTGCTGTCGCCCTTACCTTCTCGGGCCACGCGAGGAGTGACTGGGATAGGAGGGTGAGGGGCGGGGCCAGCCAGCTAACGGGGAGCCACAGCAGGGGGATGAAAGAGCCGCCTGCAGCTTGGGAAATGCCTGTTGCCGACACGTGGCCTTATCAAAGGCAGATGGCATTTGGTTTTTTTTTTTTTAAATATTCAAATCATTTTATTTCCATAATTATGTACATTCACATCCCAAGCTCTTTCTACTTTTTTTTTTAAAAAGCGATATCCAAACGAAGAGGCAAGCAGGGATGGGTGAGACTCTGGGTGAAAATACCCCCCATTGTTATAAAGAATAGAACATAGAATAATAGAGTTGAAAGGGACTTCAGAGATCTTCTAGTCTAACCTCCCTGCTTGAGCAGGAGAACCTGTACTATTTCAGGAAGGAAGGAAGTAAGTTGGAAGGGATCTTGGAGGTCTTCCAGTCCAGCCCGCTGCTCAAGTCAGAGAACCTATACCATGGAAGGAAGGAAGGAAGGAAGGAAGGAAGGAAGGAAGGAAGGAAGGAAGGAAAGAATGAAGGAAGTTGGAAGGGACCTTGGAGATCTTCTAGTCCAGCCCCTTGCTCACTGGAAAGCCTCCAGTGATGAAGCACCCACCACTTCTACGGGGAAATAGTTTGACTCCCTTTTCTTTGTAGGAGTCTCTCTAATATTGGAAGGTAGCAAAAGTAGCAGTTCAACTAAGTGTCCTAGTTGTCCTTTCCTATATATTTTGCAATTTAAGGAAGTTTGCAGACTTCTAGGTGACACTACATAAGCCCTGTCATATGGATTGATGTCGTCCAATCCCCCACTGATCATCTGCGTTCCGTTCCAGAAGCAGGACTTTGGCCGTCTGGTCTCCAAATGTCCTCCAACGGAAGAGAGGAATAATTAAATCAATGTTTTTAGCAAACTGGGAGCAGTCTTCCTCACTTCGGATAATATAGTGCAGTTGAAATGTTTTATTTATTAATCAAATTTCTATACGGGCAACCATTTCACAGAATGGTGAGTGCACAGCAATCCGGGAAAATGCTAAAAACATAAAACCATCATTATTGAAATAATAATAATAATGATGATGATGATGAGGAGGAGGAGGAGGAGGAGGAGGAGAAGAAGAAGAAGAAGAAGAAGAAGAAGAAGAAGAAGAAGAAGAAGAAGAAGAAGAAGAAGAAGATTATTTATTATCCATTTTAAGAAGATACTTGGTTGATACCTAGGACGCTTGCAACAACCCGTATCAACCATTAGCACCAGTCAATCATAGTGATGCATTTTTGAATGTTCAGTTGACTGAGTTTCATGTTTAATGAATAAAGTATCATCATCATCATCATCATCATCATCATCATCATCATCTGCAAAAGAAACAGGAAAATACCCTGTTTGTTAAAGTGAAAGAGGATGTTTCAAAAATAAAAAGTGAATTCTTACTCGGAGAGGGAAAACAATGCCCGAATAATAATCAGCACCATCTCCTCCTCCTCCTCCTCCTCCTCCTCCTCCTCCTCCTCCTCCTCCTCCTCCTCCTCCTCCTCCTCCTCCTCCTCTTCCTCCCCTCCTCCTTCTCATCACCATCATGTTTTTCCTATGATTCAGGATCTGCCCAAATACTCAAAAGGGCCATCAAATCGCTCACTTCTCTTCCAGGTTTCTGGTGCGCATGCATGCGCGATGATCAGCTGACATGCAGCAGTGCCAGAAACTGGAATAGCAATAGCAATAACAGTTAGACTTATATACCGCTTCATAGGGCTTTCAGCCCTCTCTAAGCGGTTTACAGAGTCAGCATATCGCCCCCAACAACAATCCAGGTCTGAGCTGGTCTTCCGTTTTCCAGCCTGAGCATGAGCACCAGTCAGCTGATCGTCAAGCGGAAGACTAGCTGGCTGGCGCACATGCGCACCCCGGAAACCAGAAGTTTGTTTTCCTGCATGCACAATTGTGCATGCCCCCTGGGCAGCTCCTCTTCCGCATTGCATCCCAGTGGAGCACGCACGTGTGTTCCCTTTTCAGCACTCGGTGCTGAAAAGGTTTGCCATCACTGGTATAGGGTCTCCTGCTTGAGCAGGGGGCTGGACTAGAAGACCTCCAAGGTCCCTTCCAGCTCTACTCTGATTCTTCTGATTCTCTCTCTCTCTCTGGGATCTGCTTTCTGTGTGCGGTTGCTTTAGAATTAATGGGATGATTGATGCGCAAAAGAAACATGAGGATAGGAAGGCCTGGTGCCCTCGGAAACATGTTCAATCCATGGGAAAATCTATATAGTTTGACTTGCTCCCATCGATTGTACCCACCTTATGGTGAGCAGGCCAAAGGGCCACAGTTAAAGCAGATATTAGTCGGCTTTCTGGCATTGCTTGAGAGACATGTCTTGTCCTCAGAACGCTCACTTAGCAAACCACAGATCACGATTTAACTTGTCCTCAAATCACCCACTTAGCAAACCACAGTTCAAGATGTAATTTGGTCCCAGTCCTGGCCGGTTGTGGGATTCAAATAATTTAACAATCGGTTCTCTGCCCTAATGATGAGCTGGGTAGGCGGGGTTTGGTGGTCATGTGACTGGGTGGGCGTGGCCAAAACTCAATGTCACTCAGGTCAATGGGCGCTTCGCCTTAGCTGTGGCAACGTAATCAGGGTTAACCGGAGGGGCAGTTTCTTTAAGCAGGGCAACAAAGATGAGGCTAGAAACAACACCAGAATCTTTCCTTCCTGCCTCCCATACAGGATTAGCCCTGTAAAGTGGGGAAAAAACAAAAGGATATTTCTTCCAACAACCGGTTCTCCGAACTGCTTAGAAAGTAGACAACCGGTTCTCCTGAATAGGTGCGAACCGGCTGAATCTCAGCACTGGCCCTGGATCAGATTCCTCTTTGTCCATCTTAGGAACAATGTGAAAATGTTCCCGATTGGTTCTCTAATGGAATATTGCAGAAACCATACGATTGCAATCTCAGGAATCAATACCACTGCATTCTCAGTGCCAATATCTCAGAAAACCACGTTTCAAGCTGGTGTGTGGAGAGCAATGGGCACAAAACCACCCAGGATCAGAGAATAGGACAAGTAGGTAAAGAGAAATCGTCTTGATATGTCCTCAAATTCTGTTGGAAAAGCCCCAAAGAACCAGATACTTTGCTCCAAATCTTATCGAAGGAAATGTCTTTTAATAGATACCATAACAATGCACATTTTTCTCTTTCAACTCTTAAGGAACAAAGAGTTTGGTTTTTATCTGTTGAAACCTTACAGACAATCGTTTTATTTCCACTTTATTTTATCCAGTGTTTCATTGCTTCTGTGGATTTTTTTTCACAGTTTCATGTTTGCCACTAATGATTCGATTTTAGGCGATGTTTTACCATTGATGTAAGCCGGTTCATGCAATGCCCCTTAGCTTGGAGTACATACTGTCAAGGACCCAGGAATACTCACCTCAAACCATCTCAGTGCCAGAGCTTCCTGTAACAACATTGCCAAAAAGGCATTCAGAGTTGTTAACCTAATCTTGCAAAGCTTCTTCTCTGGTAATATTGTATAGCAAAACCTTTGCTAGACCAATTCTCGAATACAGCTCGTCTGTCTGGAACCCGCACTGCATATCGGACATTAATACAATCGAGCGAGTCCAGAGATATTTCACGAGAAGAGTCCTCCGCTCCTCTGCTCGCAACAGAATCCCTTATGCCACCAGGCTCGAAATTTTGGGCTTAGACAACTTAGAACTATGCTACCTTCAGTCTGACCTGAGCGTAGTACATAAAATTGTCTGCTACAACATCCTACCTGTCAACGACTACTTCGGCTTCAACCGCAACAATACACGAGCACACAATAGATACAAACTCAAGGTCAACCGCTCCAAACTCAATTGCAGAAAACACGACTTCAGCCATAGAGTGGTCAACGCCTGGAATGCTGTACTTGACTCTATTGTTACATCCTCAAACCCCCACAACTTCAACCTCAAACTGTCTAGCGTGGACCTCACCCCATTCCTAAGAGGTCCGTAAAGGGGGCGTGCATAAGCGCACCAGCGCGCCTACCGTCCCTGTCCTACTATCCCCATTTATCTGTACTCCTTTCTTTCATTCATGTCCATGTTTATATTTGAGCCTGCTCTCTTGTACAGGTTTGACAAACTAAATAAATACAAAATACAAATACAAACTGTAGGATAGTTAAGCTTCAATTCATAGAATTCCCTAATCAGTGCCAGGCTTAAGTCAAACCACCTTAAATTTATTTATTTTTTAATTTTTAATTAACAAACATGTAAAACACACACACACAAAACCTAGATGTACACCACATTTACACAATACAATACAAACAGGAGCTTCCTGTTCTTTCTAATAGCAATTATCAATCGATACCGCTCACCTTATATTATTTCCCCTTCTATTGTATTTCATTTGGATTTCACCATTCTTAACCCTCTTATTTTACTATTATTTTTTGAGTTTTGTTATATTCCTTCATTGATTCTTGTTTTCTTTCCTCCATCCACCTATACCATTTATCCCATATCTGGTAGAATTCTGATTCTTCTTTCCCCTGGATTTCTTTAGTTAGTTTGTCCATTTCGGCACAGTCCATAACCTTTCTTATTACTTCATCTTCGCTTAGAATGAAGTTTTTCCATTTCTGGGCAAAGGCAATCCTTGCTGCCGTAATTATATGTAGTATTAAATACTGGATTTCTTTTTTGTATTTCGCCGACATTATTCCTAATAAAAAAACTTCAGGTTTCCATTCTATTTTAACCCCTGTTATTGCCTCCAGTCAATTTTTGATCCTTTTCCAAAAGATTTTAGCCTCCTCACTGGTCCACCATAAATGGTAATATGTTCCTAACCCATCTTAAATTTACCTAGATTCAGAAACATTGATGAGGCCCCATCGATTCACACATGCTTCTTAATCTTGATTCAGCCATGTTGGTTTTTGTTTTTTTTTTGTCCTCGGCTGCTGAAATCTCTTCTAAATTACTAAGAAGGCAGTGTGGCGTTTACTTTAAATTCTCTTTGAGGGTTTATTTACCCTATAACAATGCTGTCGCTCTCCATGTCACCAAGCTGTTGACTTAGGTGTCAACTCTCTTCTTGTCTTATCTCTCTGCCCAAAGTCTGCAGAATGATATCTCTTTGCAACACATTTGGAAGGGTGGATTTAGCTTCCTGTGACACTGATGTTGGAAGATGCCCCATATTTGTAAGAAACAAAATACTGCATAAACCGAGGGATGGAATCAAGATCACCTGAAGGGTTAATGCCACTTTATAAAGCCTTGGTAAGGCCACACTTGGAATACGGCATTTAGTTTTGGTTGCCATGATGTAAAAGAGATGTGGAGACTCTGGAAAGAGTGCAGAGAAGAGCAACCAAGAGGATTAGGGGATTGGAGCTAAAACATAGGAAGAATGATTGCAGGAACTGGGTAGGTCTAGTTTAATAGAAAGAAGGACTATGGGAGACATGATAGCAATGTTCCAATATCTCTGGGGCTGCCACAAAGAAGAGGGAGTCAAGCTATTCTCCAAAGCACCTGAGGGCAGGACAAGAAGCAATGGGTGGAAACTAATCAAGGAGAGAAGCAACTTAGAACTAAGGAGAAATTTCCTGATAGTTAGAACAATTAATCAGTGGGACAATTTGCCTCCAGAAGTTGTGAATGCTCCAACGCATGGAAGTTTTAAAGAAGAGATTAGATATGCATTTGTCTGAAGTGGTGTAGGGTTTCCTGCCTAAGCAGGGGGTTGGACTAGAAGACCTCCAAGGTCCCTTCCAACTCTCTTATTCTAGCATTCAAAAATATTTCAGGAATTTAAAAAAAACTGAAATGTGCAGAAATGGATAGATTAACAGTTAAAATTAAGGAAAAGGAAAGAATACTTTCCTTTTATCAATGGCTAAACAATAAGAAGAGAAGTTAGAAATATGGAAGCATAAGAGAAGGGTTGATTTTATAAGGAAGATTTATTAAAATGTATAAGCAAACACTACTATTATTATGAGAGCAATATTTAAAATAACAAAGTTGGAAGGGGCCTTGAAGGACTTCTAGTCCAACCCCCTGCTTAGGCAAGAAATCCTACACTACTTCAGAAAAGTGGTTATCCAACATCTTCTTAAAACGTCCAGTGTTGGAGCATTCAAAACTTCTGGAGGCAAGTTGGTTAATTGTTCTAACTGTCAGGAAATTTCTCCTTAGTTCTGAGTTGTTTCTTTCCTTGATTAGTTTCCACCCATCGCTTCTTGTCCTGCATTTAGATAGTTTGGAGAATAGCTTGACTCCCTCTTCTTTGGGGCAGCCCCTGGGATATTGGAAGACTGCTATCATGTCTCCCCTAGTCCTTCTTTTCATCAGACTAGATATACCAAGATCCTGCAACCGTTCTTCGTATGTTTTAGTCTCCAGCCCCCCAATCATCTTTGTTGCTCTTCTTTGCACTCTTTCTACAGTCTCCACATCTTTTTTACATCGTGGCGACTAAAACTGGATGCCGTATTCCAAGGGTGGCCTTACCAGGGCATTATAAATTGGTATTAATGTGATGAATGTTATTGTAAATATTATGATTTTAGTTCTCAAAATTATTTGTATGTAGACAACACACTGTTTATTTAGAAATGGGATTCTTTAAATTATTTAATACAACTTTTTAAAACATGGAAAAAAAGTATTTCCAAAGGAATTTTTATTTTTGGGGTGTTTTGTTTTTTTGTAAGGAAGATTCAGGCCATGGAGATATTATTCCTTATGTTATTATTCTTCGCCCCAACTTTGAAGACCTGAGATGCAAAACCTAATTCTTGATAGAAAGGAAAGTCAGGAGGTTGTGAATACGATCCTCAGTAGGGGAGGATGTAGGGTCTCCTGCTTGGGCAGGGGGTTGGACTAGATGACCTGCGAGGTCCCTTCGAACTCTGTTAATCCGAAAGCAATTGCATGATGCACAGCCTTAATTCTCCATCCAAGAACCAGTTTTTTTTTTAGTATTTTAAAACCCACCGCATAAATATTTCACCAGCAGCCTAAAACAAGCCTTGCTTGGTTATTCAGGGGCAGAGATTGCCATCCTGTGCCAACTGACCACAATTTGCAGGGCAATGCCAGTGCCATTTGCACAACACGCAGCACCCCTCGTCCTGGCACAGAAGCCTGGAAGGGGGGGGGAATCAATCAATAATCCTTAAATAAGTAATCAGAGCAGCTGAAAACATTTTAGTCCTTAGAAATGAAGGGGAATGAATCACTGTAATAATTCTTTTACCGAAAAGGTAAAGCAGAGAGCTGGAGCTTTTGAAAGAAGTACAGCATATATTTTTTTCCTGAATGATTTAGCACCGGATAGATGTGCAGTGAAGCGCTTTTTGCTTCCCCCCCTCTCCAAAAAGCAGAATATTATGCAAAGCCTAGTACGGACATACCGTAGTTGTATAAATCCGCTCTTTTCCCCTTGTTTTCAGCCTCAGATCTTTCCTATATAAAGGTTTTATATTTAAACCGAATCGCCTTGTAAAATGTTATTGATTTCAGCAGAGCTGGGTGAGTTATGCACCTCTCTGAAATGGGCACGCGCGCATGTGTGCGTCCATCCCTTGTGGCATTTAAGGGCTCACTCTGCATCCAGAAACGGTTGACACAAAACCTATTAATTCTAGGATTGGTGGCTAAGACCTGAAGGCCACGTTCAGAACCCCCGAAGAACTTCCACCGATCAGCCGAGGATTGATTTTCAACGTGTTTTGTTCTGTAAAACTTACTCAAAGTCCGTTCGTGCATCCCCAAAATTAAACTTTAGGCATTATTTCACCTAAAATGAAATATCTGTCGGGATCGGAAGGTAACATCTTCGTTTGGCTAGATAAGTTTCCCACCTGCCTCTTTGGAGGGATTTGATCTTCCTGATAGTCTGAGTAACATCTAATGTACCATTCAAGCTTGAGGTTTCTCGTTGTAGCCTGCCGGTGCCCAGTGGAGCTAGTAGCAGAGTTGGACAGTGAGGAGGTTGGGGAGGAACAGGGGCCAGTCCTGGGGGTTGAGGAAAGCTCAGACGAGGGCTCTGTGTCGGAGGCAGAGAGGGAGCTGGGCAGCAGTGAGGCAGAGGAACAGCTGGAGCCTGTTCCCAGTGTGCGCATGTGCAAAGCTGCCAGAAGACAACTAAGAACGCAGGGCTGACAGGAGTAAAGCCACACCTTGGAGGTGATTGGCCCCTCTCAGAGGAAATAAAAGAGGAGCGAATGGAGAAGGGGCTTTTGCAGGAAACAATTCCTTCCTTTGGTCGTTTCAAGAGTGGAAAGTTCTGTTTGTGTCAAGCATTGCCTTGCCCTGCATTTGAAAACTAGTTATCTGGCAGCTCTCCAAGCGAGATAAGGTTCGTGTTGATAAACATTCCTCTGAAAGACTGTTTGCTAAGCCTTGTGGACTGTGAATGAAAGGAATTCACAGTCGTGTAAATAAAAGGGGTTTTGCCAGGACCAAGGATCTGCTTCTTGCTTTTTAAGGAAGTCTGGGTCAGAACACTTCTTCAGTTAATCTTCTGCCCATTTTGGTTGGGTCGTTTGACTCCCGAATTAAAAAAAAAAAAAGAGTTCCTGGGAGGAGCCTACTGGTGGGGGCAGCAAAAAATCAGCTGCCTCCGAATTCCTGGCTACGTACCTGTTTAGAGGATCTTCCATCTGACGTCTTATCAGGTTTTCTTATCCTTCAGGCAAGAAGGAAAGAAGAAACTGTTTTGCTGGCAAATGCTCTTCGATTTTTGCAGCTTTTGTGCTTGCAAGGAAAGGGGGGCTAGCCCAAGGCAGAACGGCTGTCCGTGCTGGGAACTTCAAACTGCCTTGTGCAGGACAAAGTAGGTCTCTCCCACTCTGCTCTAAGTTTTGTTTGATTTATTCTTATCACGAGCTGAATCCGTTTACTGTGGACAATAATTGCTTATCAACATTTTAGCTTCTTTTCTTTTTCTCCTCCGAAAAATTATTTACTCAGAGGCTTCTAAAATGGCGCCGAGCAGGCTGGTTTCTCCAGTAATAACGAACACTTTTTACTAATCCTCACAAGAATTCAAAACAAAAGAGATTGCTTATCATTTGTTTTGGTTTCACAATAGAAGAATTTTACTCCTTCATTAACCTTGCTTATTTGGAAGTTAAATGGTGATGAATCTGCTGAATGGTCTTGTTACAATGTTTACTCACTGAAAGTTTTGCCAAGCCTTAAACTTCAAAATAAAAGCCTCTTTACTTAAAGCTGCATATTCAGGCAATAGAGTTTTATTAACTGCAGGCAGATAAATTTTGAAATGGCCTCAAAACCAAATATTAACTTGAAGTCGTCACCCTCTACTTCCAGGGGCACATCCTCAGTGCCTGGCATAAAGCTGCAGCCTCCGCTTCCTACACCCCCTGCTGGGGATGTGTTAACGAAAGAATTTTTCCTGAGTAATCTAAGCGAGGCTCTTAATGCACAGACAATTAAAATGGAAGATAAGTTTAGAGATAATAGAGAGGTGGTAAAGCAGGAGAGAAAAGAGGAAATAAAAGAAATGAAAGAAGAAATTAAAAGTGAAATAAAAGGACTTAAACAGGAGCTGTATGAGAAATTTGATGCTAAGGTTGATAAAATTAGAGACGACATGCTGAGTCTTGTAACTGTATTAACAGAACATATTTCTGGAGTGGAAGATACTCTAGAGGTTCTTAATGATGCCAATGCTAACTTGACATTGAAAACAGAGGTGGTGGAACAAAAAGTGGAAAATGCTGAAAAAGAAATTATTATGATACAGTACCGACAAATGGAGTTCGCATTAAGAGTAAGGGGGCTGCGTGAGGAGAAACAGGAGAACCTGAAACAGATCCTATCGGAAGCTTTTGACCGCCTGATGGGAAGACCAGGGACCAATCAAGATTGGCAAATTGACAAAGCTTACCGCATTAACTCCTGGCTGGCAAAGCAGAAGCAGCTTCCTCGAGACATCGTTATATATTTTACTACAAGAGAGTTTAGAAATATGGTACTGCAAGCATCTTATAACACTAAGCTTCAAATTGGCGGTCAAGACCTGGCTGTTTTGAAAGAGATACCACCTCAAATGTTAAGAGCCAGGAGAGACTACGCTTTTTTGGTCGAAGAACTCAGAAATCGTCAGATACAGTATAGATGGGATGCACCATTTGGCATCATATTTACATTTGATAAGCAAAGGTACCGCCTCAACTCTGTATGGAAAGCCCGAGATTTTTATTATAATATATTGAAGGCCGGACACCCTGCACCATCTGGACCTAGAGAAAGACCACAAGAAGGACAGGATAGACAGCAAACTACACAACCACCAGACAAGATGGAGCATCTCTCTTCTCTAGAAGTGCAAGGTGCTATGGAACCAAGACCTAGCCGCATGACTACTAGACGTATGGAGAAACAAGCTAAAAAGCAACAGTATCAACAATCATCGGCCATCGATCAAGGATCTACAACAACAAATCTGGAAGCAATGGGAGGAGCTAGACCTAAGGTTAAACAGGCCGTGCAGGAAGCTCTAAAAATGCTTCAACCAACCAAAGATGACAACTAAGATTTTAACATGGAATGTCAACGGACTGAACTCTCCACAGAAGAGGAAGAAAATATTTCATTATCTCAAACAGTTTAAGAACGATGTAATTTGTTTGCAAGAAACTCATATCAAGTCAACTGATCAAAAATATTTGATCAACTCAAAACTTGGTCAACATTTTGCAGCTTCTGCTATGGAAAAGAAGAATGGTATAGTTGTATACTTAAGAAAAGATATGAAAGCTGACTTAATAGAAGCAGATCCCTTCGGAAGATATATTGCTTTAGACTTAATCTTAGAAGGGAAAAAGACATTACTTTTGGGAATTTATGCTCCCAATCAACAGCAAGATAGATTCTATAGAAATCTTCATGCCAAATTAGTACAGTGGGACTATAGTTCCTGTATACTATTGGGTGACTGGAATGGAGTGATAGACACTAAGAGAGATAAGAAGATTTCCCGCCTAAATACCAAGATGCGAGCAAAGTTACCCAAATCTTTCTTTGACATTATGGATGATTTTGAATTGAGAGATATTTGGCGAGAAAGAAATGCAGAGGAATGTGACTTCACTTTCTTCTCGGACAGGCATCAATCCCTCTCAAGGATTGATTTTATTCTAACCACTAATGATTTGCTTTCTAGGGTCAAGAAAACAAAGATTGCAGCTAGGATCCTTTCGGACCATAACCCAGTTTGCATGGAGTTGGGAAGGGTAGTGCAGGCAAGAAGGTCTTGGAGATTGAATGAAAACTTATTTAGATATGAAAAGTATATTAATGATTGTAAAAAATTACTATCTGAATATTTTGTTTTGAATATGAATAAGGGTACATCTATGGAATTTGTATGGGACGCAAGCAAAGCGTATATGAGAGGAGTTTTGATGAATATAAATAAAACACATAGAAATAAGCAAGGGTTAAAACGAACAGAACTGGAAGAGGAAATTAAGAGAAAAGAGCTGGAGTTAACAATGAACCCAGACGATACAAAGGTTAAGGAAGCTATTAACATATTAAAATCTCAATTTGACATGTTGATCTCTGACCAGGTGGCTACTAATCTATTATATGCAAAACACAATACTTTTTGTAATGCAAACAAACCTGGCAGATGGTTAGCTTATCAGATTAGGAAAAAAAGGGAAACTCGAAATATATCTAAACTGATTTACAGAGGGAAGGAGGTGTTTCAACAGGAAGAGATTCAAAAGGCTTTCTGGGAATTTTTTACAGAACTGTATAAAGGGGATAAAATTAATGGTTTAGACATAGACAAATATTTAGACAAAGAGAAAATACCTTCAGTTAGAGAAGAACACAGGCAAAAATTGAATCAACCAATAACCTCGGGGGAAATCCTGCAGGTAATTAAGCAATTAAAGTCAGGGAAAGCACCAGGTACAGATGGCTTGACAGCGGTTTACTATAAAAACTTACAGTTAGAAATGGTAGAACCTCTTAGAGAATTATTTAATATGATTCAAACCGAAGGTAAAGTCCCTCCATCTTGGAAGACAGCGTTTATATCTTTGATACCCAAAGAAGATCAAGATACTACTCAACCCAAAAATTATAGACCTATTTCATTATTGAATGTAGATTATAAAATTTTTACTAAAATATTAGCAAATAGGTTAATGTTGGTCACTCAACAATTGATACATACGGACCAAACAGGTTTTATACAAGGGAGACAGATGAAAAGTAATGTTAGATTAATTATTAATGCATTAGAATATTTGGGAAAGAACAACCAGATCCCTGCTGCGTTTATATTTTTGGATGCTGAGAAGGCCTTTGATCGAGTTAACTGGCAATTTCTGTTGAAGATACTGCAAAAAATGCAGATAGGAGATAATTTTTTACAGTCAATTAAAGCAATATATCAACAGCAAACAGCACAAATCATAGTCAATGGAAGTCTAACAGACTCTTTTCAAATTGGAAAAGGTACAAGACAGGGCTGTCCTTTGTCCCCATTATTGTTTATTATAACTTTGGAAGTATTGTTGAATAAAATACGGGGCTTGGATGGTTTAAAAGGGATCAAGATTAGGCAGCAAGAATATAGAGTCCGCGCTTTTGCGGATGATTTGGTCATAATATTGGAACAACCGCAGGAATCCAGTATGGTTTTAATGAATATGATTAATCAATATGGTCAAGTGTCGGGCTTTAAAATAAACTTAGGAAAAACCAAAATATTAGCTATAAATATGAATATTAAACAAAAGGAAGAATTAGGAGTGATGCTAGGATGTGAGGTAGTTAAAAAAGTCAAATATCTTGGAGTTAACATTTTAACTTCAAATGGGAAATTATATAAGCATAATTATGAACCACTTTGGCATAGCATACAGACAGAGATGAAAAAATGGGAGAAATTGCACTTATCTTTGCTGGGTAGGATAGCGGCAGTGAAAATGAACATTTTACCAAATTTTTTATTTCTCTTCCAAATGTTACCTATACTTAAAAAAGATGCGAACCTTTTAGAATGGCAGAAGGGTATCAACAAATTTGTGTGGGCAGGAAAGAAGCCGAGGGTAAAGATGAAAATAATGCAAGATGTACGTGAGAGAGGAGGATTGAAACTACCTAATTTAAAACTATATTATGATGCAGTGGCATTATCTGTAATTAGTGATTGGATTCACGTAACCAATGATAGAATATTGAACATTGAGGGACACGATCTGGTATTTGGTTGGCATGCTTACCTGTTATTCAACAAAAAATTGGATAAGAACTTTAAAAGTCATATTTTAAGAAATGCTTTATTGCGGGTCTGGAAGAAATACCAATATAAATTAAATGACAAGATACCCATGTGGGCAATTCCTAGACACGCAATTGAAAATATGAATACAGCACAAAAACATGACAGAATTACCTACAGACAGCTTCTTACCTCGGAAAGGGGGGTATTACAATTAAAATCTTTAGAGGTATTAAAAGAGGAGAAGGTAGTTCAAACATGGTTCCAGTATGGGCAATTACAGGCTAGGTGGAAAATAGATCAAAAAATTGGTTTTATTCAAGTAGAGGATAATCTGTTTAAACAAATAAGAGATCAAAGCTTAATGCATATAAAGAGGATATATAATGTATTAATACAGATGGATTCGGAAACAGAATTAGTTAAAGATTGTATGATAAAATGGGCTCAAAATATTGAGGAACCAATAATGTTGGATACATGGGAAAGAATCTGGGTAAGAAATGTGAAATTTACACAAGCTCAAAATCTGAGAGAAAATTTTTACAAGATGTTCTATAGATGGCATTTAGATCCTAAAAAGTTGGCTTCTATGTATCCGAATGTACAGCCTAAATGTTGGAGGTGTGGTTCTCTCGATGCTACATACTATCATATATGGTGGACCTGCCAAAAGGTTAAGGCATTTTGGATAAAAATATGGTGGGTCATGCAAAATGTTTTTAAAAGAAGGATAAAGTTTAGTCCTCAGTTATTTTTACTAGGTATATGTACTGACTTTACAGTGGTAGAGACCAATTTGATTCTGCACCTGATAACTGCAGCAAGACTGTTGGTGGCGCAATATTGGAAGAAGGAAGACTTGCCTACAATCCAAGAATGGACATTGAAAGTAACAAACTTAGCTGAAATGGCTAAAATATCGGCATATCTCAAAGATCATTCAAATGAGAGATATAAACGAGACTGGAAAAAATGGATTGACTATATACAAAATAAATACGGGACTAAGAAATTCCAGTTAGCCTATGCTTAAGATCAGAAATGATTTAAACTGTTAAAAGTCAGTTCAGTAAGAAGAAGCTAAGGTCAATCTAGAATGTCATTAATTTCTTTATTTCTTTTTTCTCAATAGATTTTAGACTGTGTTAGTTAAAAATCCATACCGTGTACGGGTTCTGGGAAGTTGGGGGGGGGAAGGAGGAGGGGGGGTGGGGGGGTGGAGGGAGGGAGGGGTACACACAACAACAAAAAAATTGTACTTCAATGTCTTAATGATTGACAAATGATGACATATTTGTGTTTTTTTTAAAGAAAAATAAAAAAGTTCTGTTCAAAAAAAAAAAAGATTTATAAGACCCTCCTCCAGCCCCCTTATAATCCTGTAAGCACCATAATCGCCCAAACCAATTTTTCCTACATTTTGCATTTCTAATATTGGAAATTCCCATTGGATAAAGAACCTTTAAGTCACAGAATAGATTTGGTATCAATAGATCCATGTAACTGTGTTACTGATTTAACCACGGTAGCGATTCACTTAAACGACGGCGTAAAATGGGACAAAGCTCGGTGAACAAATGTCTCACTTAGCGGCAGAAATTTTGAGCTCGATTGGGGTCCGGAAGACGAGGACTACCGTACTCTTAGTGTCAGTATCTTATCAGATCTTAATAACTATCGTCCAGTCTCCAACCTTCCCTTTCTTGGGAAGGTTGTTGAGAAGGTGGTGGCCTTCCAGCTCCAACGGTCCTTGGAGGAAGCAAACTATCTCGACCCCTTCCAGTCAGGCTTCAGACCCGGTTACAGCACAGAAACCGCTTTGGTCGCATTGACCGATGATCTCTGGAGAGCCAGAGATGGAGGACACTCCTCCATCCTGGTCCTCCTTGACCTCTCAGCGGCTTTCGATACCATCGACCATGGTATCCTTCTGCGACGACTGCGGGAGGTGGGGGTGGGAGGCACCGTGTTGCGGTGGTTCTCCTCCTACCTCTCGGACAGGTCGCAGTCGGTGTTAGTGGGGGGGCAGAGATCGTCCCCTAGGCCCCTAACTTATGGGGTGCCTCAGGGCTCGGTCTTATCCCCCCTGCTATTCAACATCTACATGAAACCGCTGGGAGAGATCATCCGCAGGCACGGGATCAGATACCATCAATATGCAGACGATACTCAACTGTATCTGTCCGCCCCGTGCCAACTCAATGAAGCGGCAGACGTGATGAGCCGGGGCCTTGAAGCCGTTATGGACTGGATGAGGGTTAACAAGCTTGTGCTCAACCCAGAAAAGACCGAGTGGCTGTTGTGTTTCCCTCCCAATGATTCGATCAATATTCCATCACTCAGGCTGGGGGGTCAAATTTTATACCCCTCAGAGAGGGTTCGCAACTTGGGAGTCCTCCTGGATTCACAGCTATCATTTGACCACCACTTAACGGCTGTGACCAGGGGGGCATTCGCCCAGGTTCGCCTGGTGCGCCAGTTGCGACCCTACCTGAATCGGGAGGCTCTCACAACAGTCACCCGGGCCCTTGTGACCTCTAGGCTGGAATACTGCAATGTGCTCTACATGGGGCTGCCCTTGAAGAGCATCCGGCGACTTCAGCTAGTACAGAACGCGGCCGCGCGAGTGATTGTGGGTGCACCTCGGTTCACCCACATAACACCTATCCTCCGCGAGCTGCGCTGGCTACCTGTCGAGCTCCGGATGCGCTTCAAGGTGTTACTGGTCACCCATAAAGCCCTACATGGTATTGGATCTGGGTACTTGAGAGACCGCCTTCTGCCAATTACCTCCCTGCGACCAATAAGATCACATAGATTAGGCCTCCTCCGTATTCCATCGGCCAGCCAGTGTCGGCTGGCAACTACAAGGAGGAGGGCCTTCTCAGTAGTAGCCCCGACCCTTTGGAACGAGCTCCCCGTGGAGATTCGTACCCTCTCCACCGTCCAGGCCTTCCGCACAGCCTTGAAGAACTGGCTAGCCCGTCAGGCCTGGGGACAAGGATAGTTGCCCCTCCCGAATGATGAATGTATGTTGTCTGCTATTTTATTATATGTCTCTATGTTTAACGTCTGTATTCCCCCTCCCCGATTTTATGTGAGCCGCCCTGAGTCCCCTCAGGGAAAAGGGCGGCCTACAAATATTAATAAAATCTAAAAAATCTAAAAAAAAAAAGATGGCTTCCCAACACTGCTCCAAATGCATCGCGCGATATTTTGACTTTGCGGAAGAATGAATATTCTGGAGCAGGGGTGTCAAACTCAACGCCTGCGGGCCGTATCTGACCCGTGGGATGCTTAAATCAGGTCCGCAGAGCACATTTTGGGGGTGACGAACGTGCATGCCGATTGGCTTAGCCGAACATTTGTGGACAATGCAGAGTGGTGCCTGCACCCATCGATTTTTCGGGACAATGTGGACCGCTTTGGCCTTCCGGTCATCAACTTCTTCACCAACCCTCACAACACTCATCTCCCGCGGCTTTACTCAAGATTCCCAGCGCAGCGGGCAGAAGGGGTCGGTGTGTTCTGCTGCAGCTGGCCACGAGCCTTTTATATGCTTCCCCCCCCCTCTTCTTACCCTGTCGAGAGTGATTCAGAAGATACTGGACGAGGCATCGGAAGTCGTACTGATTGCCCCTCGTTGGCCCCGTCGGCCCTGGTTTGCCGACTTGCGATCCCTGTCAGTGAACAGACCCTGGAGGATCCCTCGGGAGTGGATCTCCCTCAGTCAGGGGTCGCTGGCCTAGAAATATCAAAGGACCGGGCCCGTGGTGCCTCTGTGCAGTCCCTTCCCTCAGCAGACCATTTTCAGCCTCCACGGCATTCCGCAGTGCTCTGACGGCCAACAACAGGCCGTACGGAGCAGTGGTGGGTTTCAATTTATTTTAATACCGGTTCGCTCATGTGCGCACGCTCGCACACGGGCGTGATGCTTTTGCACATGCACAGAAATGTCTGGATGGGTGGGCGGAGCCTCCCGCCACTGCCATTGCCGATTTGCCCAACCCAGGGCGAACTGGCAGAAACCCACCTTTGGCGTGGAGCCTCCGTGCAGCCTGGTTTCGGCTGGCACAGTGCTGCTGGAGGCCGGGGAGGCCGAAAATAGGCCTCATGGGTGCCTCCACATGCCCCGTTTTGGCCAGCAAGTGCTGCAGGAGGCATTCGTCCCGTCTTCCCACCCCCCTGCTTCCCCCCTCCCCTCCCACCAGTCGGTGGAGAACTACAATACTGATCTGGACTTCAAAGAAATCCAGTTCGACACCCCTCTTCTGGAGGGATATTTGTGAGGTCCCTGGTAGAAATGGGTCCCCCAAAGGCCATCTATACACTGGCCACATGTGTGTACCAGGGCTGTGTTTCTGCAGCTAGGAACAAAGAGCATCGGTTCTCTAATCCCGCAACCACGAAAAATCCAAGGCTACAGAAGATCCCGCGGGAGAAAGTTTTGACTAGTTATTTGATCTGTTTCATTAACCGCCTCCTTCTCCATTGCAAGAAAATCTCCTGGAAACCTTAAGTGATAGTACTTAAAATGTCCTCCTTTTGCAACCTTCCCTTTGTTCTTTTTTATCAGTTTCTCGGAAGCGGTCATTGGATTGTCACTAACTTTCGGCGTCTGCTTTAATTCTATGCTTCCCAAGTTTAGGAAAATGGGATACGTAGTAGTTCCATGGTGGCATAATGCATATTTTTTAATGCAATTGTTTTCTGGGAAATGGACCAACTGTCTTTTCTCTCCCCCCTCCCACTTGAAACCCCCTGATTGTATTTTTTGGAGATCCAGATTTTTGACCATGAATGCGTCTTATCTTTTAAAAACTGGTGAACAATTTGGTGTTTAGAATTGCGGTCTTGAGAAATGGAATTTAATGGCATTTTTAAGGAAGCAGATCCTAAGTACAATGGGGGCTACCTCTGGTACATATCCTGTAACAGTAACACTCTTATCTGTTCATTCATCCATTTATCCCTCCAGTGGTCAATCTATCTTTTGTCTATTTATTTATCTATTCATCTGTCTCTATTACTATTTATCAATCCATACTGCCACTCATCCATTTATCATCTTCTATTCATCTGTTTATTCATGTCTGTCTGTCTACCTAACTACCTACTTAGCCTTTCAACTATCATTTATATCATCTATCTATCTATCTATCTATCTATCTATCTATCTATCTATCTATCTATCCATCCATCCATCCATCCATCCATCCATCCATCCCTATCTATCTATCTATCTATCTATCTATCTATCTATCTATCTATCTATCTATCTATCTATCTATCTGCCTGTCTATCTATCAATTCTTTCATCTGTCAATTATATCATCTCTCTCTCTCTCTCTCTCTCCATCCATCTATCTATCTATCTATATCCATCCGTATCTATCTATCTATCTATCTATCTATCTATCTATCTATCTATCTATCTATCTATCTACCTACCTACCTACCTACCTACCTACCTACCTACCTACCTACCTACCTATCTATCATTATTTATCTATCTGCCTATGTCTGTCTGACTATCTATCAATCCTTTCATCTGTCATTTATATCATCTATATCTATCTATCTCTAATCTATGATCCATCCATATCTATCTATCATCCATATCCATCCACCCATCCATCCATCCATCTATCCATCTGTCTGTATCTATCTGTCTGTCTGTCTCTCTCTCATCCACTCTATTAACCATATCTATCATATCTATCTATCTATCTATCTATCTATCTATCTATCTATCTATCTATCTATCTATCTATCTATCATCTATCTATCTATCTATCTATCTATCTATCTATCATGTGTTATCCATCTGTCTGTCTGTCTGTCTGTCTCTCTCTCTATCATCCACCCTATCAACCATATCTATCATTCATATCTATCTATCTATCTATCTATCTATCTATCTATCTATCTATCTATCTATCTATCTATCCATCCATCCATCCATCCATCCATCTATCCATCTGTCTGTATCTATCTGTCTCTCTCTCTCTCATCCACTCTATTAACCATATCTATCCTATCTATCTATCTATCCATCCATCCATCCATCCATCCATCCATCCATCCATCCAACCATCCATCTATCCATCTGTCTGTGTCTATCTGTCTGTCTGTCTGTCTCTCTCTCATCCACTCTATTAACCATATCTATCTATCTATCTATCTATCTATCTATCTATCTATCTATCTATCTATCTATCTAATCATCTATCTATCTATATCATCTATCTTTCTGCTATGTATGTGTACGCATACACACACAACCACTAAAATTCTTTCATTTTTCCACTCCCAAATTACTGTCACAAACTTCTCATCAGGATTATTGAACCTCTTTCTGCGTCTGCTTTCTTTCTATTGCGCAGTTTGACAGTAAATGTTTATATTCCTTTATATCTTGCTCCATTCCTGACCATCTAACTTTTTATTCAATGTGACAAGTAGGGATCAGAAATATAGCTCATAAAAATTTGTTTGGAGACTTGGCGAGGGCCAGTCTGTTACGTCTGCACAGTAAGAGCACGTCTACTTCAGAAATACCCTCCAATGTCCCATTGATTTTTTTTTTGGTGATATCAAATTGCAAATTATACAGAGTCAGCATATTCTGTGGCTTGGCAGAGAGAGGAGGGTGTAGTCATAATATTTATCATGCCATTGGTTCCAAGTGATAAGTTTTCATCTTCTGCATATTCAGAGGTTCCAGGAAGAGGAATTATGGGTGAAAGCCATCTCAAAAAGCATTGTTTTCCATGTAAAAATGACACTCTTCTCTTATATAGACTCTGTATTAAACATTTGTTTTAAACTCCACGTTAGTAACAGGTCAACCATCTCAGTTCAATTGGCGTTAGGTAGGTTCGGATGGAAAGTGAACAAAGAAATGTTGACCCTTTGGGGATATAAATTTAAAGAATAATAACGGAGATGCACAGAAGGACAAAGGGTGGAAGAAAATTTAAATAAGACTCAGAGTCTTCCCTTGGTCAGCTTCATCTCACGGAAAACCCCAACGTTCAAAAGATAAACCACTATGTTACTAGATCAGACTAGAATTGTAAATTTATTACACTTATACAGGTAGTCCTTGATTTACAACAACAACTGAGTTTAAGATTTCTGTGGTTAAGCAAGGTAAAGGTAGATTAGATTAGATTAGATTAGATTAGATTAGATTAGATTAGATTAGATTTAATAAATTTATAGGCTGCCCAATCCCGAAGGACTCCGGGCAGCTTACAACAAATCCATTTAAAAATAGAAAGTTAAAAACAAGAAACATAGATTAAAAAAGCCACAACATACACCCAGTCTAATCGGGGCTGGACCTCAATCATGAGGTCAACAGCCCGGGGCCTGCCGGAATAGCCAGGTCTTAATAGCCTTTCGGAAGGCCATAAGAGTGGGGAGGGTCCGGATCTCTGGGGGCAGTTCATTCCATAGGGTCGGAGCGGCTACAGAGAAGGCATTGTCTGGCTGACGGCACCCGGAGAAAGCCCATCCTGTGTGATCTTATCGGTCGTTGGGAGGTATGTGGCAGAAGACGGTCTCGCAGATATCCGGGTCCTAGGCCATGTAGGGCTTTAAAGGTAATAACCAGCACCTTGAAGCGCGTCCGGAGACCAATGGGGAGCCAGTGCAGCTCGCGGAGGATAGGTGTAACATGGGTGTATCTAAGTACACCCGATATCGCTCGCGTGGCTGCATTCTGGACTAGTTGTAGTCTCCGAACACTTTTCAGGGGCAGCCCCATGTAGAGCTCATTACAGTAGTCAAGCTTTGAGGTGACGAGGGCGTGAGTGACCGTGTGAAGTGCCTCCCGATCCAAATAGGGCCGTAACTGGTGCACCAGGCGAACCTGGGCAAAGGCCCCCCTGGTCACAGCCAACAGGTGATGTTCTAACGTCAGCCGCGGGTCCAGGAGGACTCCCAAGTTGCGGACCCTCTCTGAGGGGAGTAGATTTCCCCCCCCCAGGCAGAAGGATGGACTAACCGAACTGTCCTTGGGGGGCAACATCCATAGCCACTCGGTCTTGTCAGGATTGAGTGCGAGTTTGTTCACCCCCATCCAGAACCTGACAGCTTCCAGGCACTGGCACATCACTTCCACTGCTACACTGAGTTGGCATGGGGCGGAGAGATACAACTGGGTATCATCCACATATTGATGGTATTTGATCCCGTGCTGACGAATGATCTCACCCAGTGGCTTCATGTAGATGTTAAATAGGAGGGGGGACAAGACCGAGCCCTGCGGCACTCCATATTTAAGGGGCCTAGGAGTCGACCTTTGTCCTCCAACCAACAGCGACTGCGACCTGTCGGAGAGGTAAGGGGAGAACCACCGTAAAACAGAGCCTCCCACTCCCACCTCTTCCAGCCGTCGCAGAAAGATACCATGGTTGATGGTATCGAAGGCCGCTGAGAGGTCAAGGAGCACAAGGATAGAGGAGTGTCCTCCAACCCTAGCCCGCCAGAGATCATCGATCAGTGCGACCAAAGCTGTTTCGGTGGAGTATCCAGGCCTGAATCCAGACTGAAAGGGATCTAGATAATCTGCTTCATCCAAGGTCCGTCGGAGTTGTAGGGCCACCACCTTCTCGACAACCTTCCCTAAAAAAGGGAGGTTGGAGACCGGACGATAGTTGTTGAGAATAGCTGGGTCCAGAGACGGCTTCTTAAGGAGGGGTCTTACCACTGCTTCCTTCAAGGATTGCGGGAAAGATCCCTCTTGCAAAGACAAGTTAGTAATCCTCTGGAGCCAGCCTCGTGTTACCTCCCTGCTGGTCGAGACCAGCCAGGAGGGGCACGGATCCAGCAAGCAGGTGGAGGCACTCATCGCTCCCATGGCCTTGTCCACTTCCTCAGGGGTGACAAGCTGGGACTCCAGGTAAAAGGTAAAGGTTCCCCTCACATATATGTGCTAGTTGTTCCTGACTCTAGGGGGCGATGCTCATCTCCGTTTCAAAGTTGAAGAACCAGCGCTGTCCGAAGACGTCTCCGTGGTCATGTGGCCGGCATGACTCAACGCCAAAGGCGCACGGAACGCTGTTCCCTTCCCACCAAAGAGGGTTTCTATTTTGCTACTTGCATTTTTTACGTGTTTTTGAACTGTTAGGTTGGCAGAAGCTGGGCCACGTCATGGGAACTCACTCCATTAGGTGGCGCTGGGGATTCGAACCGCCAAACTGCCAACCTTTCTAATCGACAAGCTCAGCATCTTAGCCACTGAGCCACCGTGTCCCTGGCTAAGCGAGACATTTGTTAAATGAGTTTTGCCTCATTCTAACGATCTGATGTAAGTTGCTACAATTAAGTTAGTAACTTGGTTAAGGGAATCCAGCTTATCCGTTGACTCGTAAAAGGGGATCGTGCGACCCCAGGACACTGCAGCCGTCGTAAGTAGGAAGCAGTTGCCAAGCATCTGAATTCTGATCACATGACCATGGGGATACTGCAATGGTCTCCTGAGTATAAAAAACGGTCACAAGCCACTTTTTTCAGTGCCGTTGTAACTTGGAACAGTCACTAAGTGAACTGTTGTAAGTCAAGGACTACCTGTATAGCGGGTACATTTTTGTTCTGAGCGAGACTTCCCGAGAGCCTGAAGCAAATTCCTTGTCCCAACAAAAAACCCTTCTATTAATTTCTTGTGAATTTTGCTCCTTCCCCTCCAGTAAAGTCTTTCAAGGGAGGATTTACAGTCACAGACCTTATCTGGCTTGGAGAGCTGCCAGGCCGATATTTGCAGAACTTAGCAAGGAGTCTTGGAGAGTCACGAACCAATGAAGCGAACTAATGGTCTCCTGCAAACTCCACTCCCCTTTCGCTCCTCTTTTATTTCCTCTGGGAGGGGCCATTCACCATCCACCTGTGGCCTTACTCCCAAGTGGATCCCTGTTCTTTAGCTGTTCCCTTCGTCTGGCAACTCTGCACAAGCGCACAGTGGGAACAGGCTCCAGCTGTTCTTCTGCCTCACTGATGTCTGACTCTGAAGGCAGCTGATAACTGTCAGATGGCCCTGGCCCCCTCTCTGCCTCTAACACAGAGCCCTCATCAGAGCCTTCCCCAGACTCCAGGACTGGCCCAGGTTCCTCCACAATCTCCTCACTGTCCGAATCCGCTGCCAGCTCTGCTGGCGGGTCACAACAATTTTAACCTTAGCTTCTCTTTGCATCTTTAATCTGCCTTTTCGCATCCTTTGAAAATTTGACTCTCTTCTGTTGTTTCACAGGGATGGCTACACTGTGATACTTTTGGTGCAACAATCCTTTTGGCTCAATAAACGGGAATAAAAGGGAAGGAAGAAACACCGTTCTTGCCAAGATTAGCTCCTTGTTCTCGATCCAAGGCCTTCCAAAGACCAATCTTTGATATAGTCCGCTTATCAAGTCCGGCCAAGGCTGATGGGGGGGTGCAAAATCGGAGGCTCAAAGCCATGAATTCTGATTTGCCCTGAGCCACAGACAACTTCTAACTAACTAGTCTAAAGAAAAGAAGAAGTAGGGGTGACATAGAATAGAATCTTTTATTGGCCAAGTATGATTGGACGCACAAGGAATTTGTCTTTGGTGCAGAAGCTCTCAGTGTACATAAAAAGAAAAGTTCCATTCGCCACGAATCATAAGATACAATACTTAGTAATAGTCCTAGGAATAGAGTGGAGTAGGGTAGGGTAGAGTAGAGTGGAGTGGAGTGGAGTGGAGTGGAGTGGAGTAGAGTAGAGTAGAGCAGAGCTTCATCCCTGGAAGCTTTCAAGAGCAGTCAAGAGACTAGACTGCCATTTGTCAGGGATGGTGTAGATTGGGTGTTGGATTAGATGACCTACAAGATACATTCCAGTTCTGTTACTCTGTCTGTCTGTCTGTCTGTCTGTCTGTCTATCTATCTATCTATCTATCTATCTATCTATCTATCTATCTATCTATCTATCTATCATCTATTTATCTATCTATCTATCTATCTATCTATCTATCTATCTATCATCTATTTATCTATCTATCTATCTATCTATCTATCTATCTATCTATCTATCTATCTATCTATCTATCTATCGCTATCTATCTATCCATCCATCCATCCATCCATCCATCTATCTATCCATCCATCCATCCATCTATCTATCTCCCTCTCTCTCTAATCAATCTATCTATCTATCTATCTATCTATCTATCTATCTATCTATCTATCTATCTATCTATCTATCTATCTATCTATCTATCTATATCTATCTATCTATCTATCCATCCATCCATCCATCCATCCATCTATCCAGCTATCTATCTATCTATCTATCTATCTATCTATCTATCTATCTATCTATCTATCTATCTATCCATCCATCCATCCATCCATCCATCCATCCATCCATCCATCCATCTATCTATCTATCTATCTTCTATCTGTCTATCTATCTATCTATCTATCTGATATCTATCTATCTCTATCTGATATCTATCTATCTATCTATCTATCTATCTATCTATCTATCTATCTATCTATCTATCTATCTATCTATCATCTATCTATCTATCTATCTCCCCCTCTCTCTATCTTATCTATCTATCTATCTATCTATCTATCTATCTATCTATCTATCTATCTATCTATCTATCTATCTATCTATCTATTTATCTCCCCCCCTCTCTCTCTAATCAATCTATCTATCATCTATCTATCTGTCTGTCTGTCTGTCTGTCTGTCTGTCTGTCTGTCTGTCTGTCTGTCTATCTATCTAAATTGCTTGAAGAAGTACTGGTAGGCAGGACAAGAAGCAACGGATGGAAACTAATCCAAGAGAGAATCAACCTGGAATTAAGGAGAAACTTCCAGCAGTGAGGACAATTCATCAGTGGAACTGCTTACCACTAGAAGTTGTGGGGGGTTCATCACTGGAGGTTTTAAGAAGAGACTGGTCAGTCACTTTATTTAAATTGATATAGGTTCTCCTGTATGAGCAGGGGGCTGGACTAGAAGACCTCTGAGGTCCCTTTCAACTCTGTTATTCTGTTCCGTTCCATTCAATGAAAAATCTGTGGGTGAATTAGGAACTGGGGTGGGAGAGCATTATTGCCCCATTCTATACACACCTCTGTGTTTATGCCAAAAAAGTTGACCTCCTGGCTTGTTAGCTCACAGCTTGCGCTTTGCATCGTGCTCTGGCAACACAACAATGTGCAATCCCAGTTGTGCCTCGGAGTAGCTCTTCACCCTTGGGGTCCTCTGAAGGTGTTGGGGGAGCCCCAGCGAGATCCATGCGGGCAGGGAAGGATGGGAGCAGGACTCCAACACAACGGGAGAAGTGAACAAACACACACTTGCTTCAAAAATGCCTGTGTTGTTTGTGGTTTGAGGTTGACGCAAGGCAGGATGTCCTCCATCCATGTAGCTCTGGGTTCGTAAGACCAGTTCAGGTCAAGGGGCCTGCAGCTTTCTTGATTGGTTGGCTTTGTGGGAAGGGGGGCATCCTGGTAGATGGCTGGAAAAATTGGGGAGTGGGTGCAGCACCTTTTTCCAATAAGGCAGGTCCTTGTTGGCCACCTGTTCAAAGCCTTACCTGCCCTCACCTTTTTGGCACTCGGAAGTAGACAGGGAATTGTCCCCCCCTGCGATGCTGGGAAGGGGGTCCCAAGCCCCTCATGGGAGTCCTGGTTTTGCTTCCCTCTTTGCAAAATTAAATTTATTTATTTATTCATTCATTTGTCAAGCATGTACTAGATGCTTCCGTTTCGGTCACCATGATGTAGAAAAGATGTGGAGACTCTAGAAAGAGAGCAGAGAAGAGGAACAAAGAGGATGAGGGGACTGGAGGCTAAAACATACAAAGAACAGTTGCAGGAACTGGGTATGTCTAGTGCAATGAAAAGAAGGACTAGGGGAGACATGATAGCAGTCTTCCAATATCTCTGGGGCTGCCCCAAAGAAGAGGGAGTCAAGCTATTCTCCAAAGGACAAGAAGCAATGGGTGGAAACTAGTCAAGGAGAGAAGCAACTTAGAGGAAGAGAAATTTCCTGACAGTGAGAACAATTAATCAGTAGAACAACTTGCCTCCAGAAGTTGTGAATGCTCCAACACTGGATGTTTTTAAGAAGATGTTGGATAGCCATTTGTCTGGAACGGTATAGAGTTTCCTGCCTAGGCAGGGGGTTGGACTAGAAGACCTCCAGGGTCCCTTCCAACTGTGCTATTGTATTATTGTATTGTAACATGAATACATGAAATGGATATGAATACCAGGGAACATTAGAACAGAGACACTAGGCACATTGGTGTGCTTATGCACCCTAACCCTTAAAAGACCTCCGAGGAATGGGGTGAGGTCAACAGTAGACAGTCTTAAGGTTAAAGTTTTGTACCACAGAGTCAGGTAGAGCATTCCAGGCGTTGAACACTCTGTGGCTGAAGTCGTATTTTCTGCAATCGAGTTTGAACCTTCTTCTGTAAGTGGGGCCTGCTTTGTGGGAGTGGCTTGCCAGCCATGTGACTGGGTGGGAGTGGCTTGCCAGCCATGTGACTGGGTGGGAGTGGCCAACTTGTAAAATGTGGTGAAACTCACTTAACAACGCTCTTGCTTAACAACCAAAATGTTGGCTCAGGAACTCTGGCATTTGAAGCGTGCAAGTCTTAAAGCTGTCAAGTTGCAAGACCCTTGCACCCCTAACCCTTTAGAAAAAAAAAACCCCAGGGGTGTTCAAACTTGACAGCTTTAAGACTTGTGGACTTCAACTCCCAGAATTCCTCCTCCAGTCATGTTGGCTCAGGAACTCTGACATTGAAGTGTGCAAGTCTTAAAGCTGTCAAGTTGCAAGACCCTTGCACCCCTAACCCTTTAGAAAAAAAAACCCCAGGGGTGTTCAAACTTGACAGCTTTAAGACTTGTGGACTTCAACTCCCAGAATTCCCCCTCTCGCTCTTCATCTTGATGATGGGCGGATGGGGGTGGGGAGCTGGAACAGGTTCTAAATGGCACGGTAGATTTGTGGAACCTCTTCTATAGAAGAGCTTAGAACTGGTGGGAACCCACCCCTGGTATACAGGCACACCGGTATCCCGTCTTCCAGTTTCTGGCCCTCATGCATACGTGAAGACCAGCTAGCAGGCAGACATGTGGAAACTGGAAGAGCGATGACTGGCATGCCCAGAGAGAGATGGCTCTGCGTGCCACTTCTGCCATCACTGGGGTAGCAGATAATGTTATGTACTATGCTTAGGTTGGATCGAAGGCGCCGTCGTTCTAAGCCTAACATTGCAAGGCTGGTGGCATAAGGGATTTGGTTACGAGCAGAGGAGTGGAGGATTCTTCTCGTGAAATATTTGTTCATTCACTCTCTTCCTTTTTTTAAAAAAATATTTATTTATTTTTTGCTTTGATGTTTTTGCAACCATGCACACTCAGGGTTTTGCATTGCATTGCATTGCATCGAAGACCTCACCTGCTGACCCATTTTTTTGACTTTGCTGCTACCTTCTCTTTTTTTTCCCTCCTCCCTTTCTTTCTCCCCCTCACTCCACTCAACCTCTGCTTTCTCCTCTTTGCTCCGCCCTCGTCGCCCCCTTTTTCAATTTGCACCTTTCTCTTTTAACGGGGGCTTGGCGTGGAAGGAAATCTCCCCCCCCCACTTGCGCACTTTGCGCAGGGGAAACAGGGCGCTCCTCCTTACGCCCCCAGCGTAAGGGGCTGCTTCCCCGCAGGTGCGGCCCGATTCTGAAGCCAGGTTTGCGTCTTTTGCGTAGGAAAAGGGAAGGCGGGGGCTGGATGGGAACTTGGGAAGGAACCCGCTCCCCGCCGCGTCCTCCCGACCCTCCCCTCACATTGGAGAAAGGGGGGAGAAAGGAAAAAGAAGGGCACGCCGCCTGCGCAGCGCCTCAGAAGGAGAAGGTAAGTGAGAGAACGGCTGAGGCGGCCCCGCGCTACGCAGGCTGCGTAAGCCGGCCCAGGTAGCCGAGCGACGGGCGAGTTTACGCCGGTAGCGTAAGGCGGCTCCACTGCTCAGGTGCGGGGCAAGGCGAAAGAGAAGGGGGCGGGCTTAGCGTTGCCGCGGCAACCCTGGCTCGGGCCCAGCCAATGGGGGCGCCGGGCGCCGTCACGTGGCCCAGGAGCCCCCTAAGCTTGCTTGCATTGCTTGCTTGGTCGCTGCGGCGCTTTGCAAAGAGTCGGACGGAGCCGGGACGGGGCCGTGGAAGCGGACGGGGACCTTTTCCCGCGGGGAAAGCGGGTAGGACGGGGTGGTGGTGCAAGGCGGGTGAGGGGTCGAAGGGGTTTGGGGAGGGGGCGGGGAAGAGAGGGGGGGAAAGGAGGGAGGGAGGCATGCAAGATGGAAGGGGGTGGTGCAATGCGAGGCGAGCGGGGAAAAGGGACTCGATCCCCCTGGAAGGAGGGAGGGGGACGAAGAGATGCAGCGGGAGGAGGAGGAAGGCCAGCTGTGGCTCTTGCAAAAGGCTTCCCCAGGCTTGCAACCTGGCGCCCTCCAGGGACCCTTCAGAGTTCCCATTCCCATAATCCCCAGCCAGCACCCCCTCCCTCCTCCCTTCCTTCTCCCCCCCCCCCCCATCTGCACCAACCAAGCCGGGCTGCAGCTGGCTTTGAGTGTGAAGGGGCATCTGGAGAGGGGGAGGAGAGGAGACTTTGGGGAGAGGGGACCCCTCCCCCCCCACACCGGTTGGGCAGAGAAGGAAGGCTTTGACTCCCCCTGGTAATGCAACCCCCCCCCCTTTATGAGAAGATTGCAAGGTGGCAAGAGGAAAGTCCTTCCCCAATGGGGACGGGCATTGGGGGTCTTTGAGGGGTGGGTGGGCAAAGGCTCAGCTTGCCCACCTGGGAAGCAGGTGTGAAAGCAGATGCAGGTGGAGAAGAGAAGGGAGGGAGAGAAGCAGGAGAGAAAGAGCATCCCGCAAGGAAGGGTGTATTGAGGGAAAAGGGGCAGGAGCAGAGGGGCTTGGAAAGACCCCAGAAGAGGTTGGAACTAGGACAAGTCTATTGGGGGGTGGGGGTGGGTGGGCTACCCTCAGAGGGTGCTGGATGTCGTTCCCCCTCCCCCTTTGAGAGAACAGGGGGAAGAGGTGCCTTCCAGCAGTCTGCAAGTGGGGGGGGGGAGCAGATTGGAAGTTGGGTTAGGGGCTGCAATGGGATTGGGGGGGGGAGATTGCCCTGGGTTGTGCTTGAGAGATTCAAGGCCTGTTGTATGGGAGAGAACCAGGTTCCTTGCTCTGATACGGAGCCCTTGAGTGGGAGGGGGGGGAGGATTCGCTCTGTGACGAGTCGAGTTGGGTCCAGATTCTCAAGAGCTCTGAATTCATTGCCCCGTTGGAGAGAAAAATTGGGGGACATTCCTGCGCAGCCTTCTGGATTCTTTCCGGAGGGCTTGAAATGCAGCTGTGACGGGGGGAAACCTCCGAAGAAGTTGCTTTGATTTCCATTTATGGGGGTATTAAAACCAGGGTCTCCCTTCCTTCGGGGGGGGGCAAACTTTTCTTTCCCAACACAGAAGCCAGCTGGTGGGTCTTTCCACAGCTGCATTAACCCGGTGGGAGGGGGTGGGTGGGAGAGTGGAGAAATCACCCCCCCCCCGAGTTCTCCGTCAAATGATATCTCCGTCCATTATATGTTTAATCAGGTTTAAGCCCCATCTCAATCTAAGAGAGAGCTCCCTGTGACGCACGGAGTCCCTTGGCAGGGGACGAATCATATAGTGGCGGGAGGGTCGTTTCGACTCGGGACGGTAACGATAAGCACCTCGCGGTATCGAGATTCGCATGGGCCGGTGGCGGGGATGAAGGCCGCGTTGTAAAGGCTGGGGTGGCCTTGAGGCACATTGGCAAGGTTAATGGGTCACATGGGGGGGCGAGGCGTCTGGTTGCAGTGGGTCTGGAGAAGCCCCCACTGAATTTGGGCTTGGTCCCTCGTTTGGTAGGTTACTCAAGGCAGCCGTCGGCAGATGCTCTGTGCGTGATGTCTTGGGGGGAAAAAAGGGAAAGATTCCCTCCCTCGCACATCTGTGTAGTGGTTCCTGACTCTAGGGGGCAACGCTCATCTCCGTTTCAAAGCCGAAGAGCCAGCGCTGTCCGAAGACGTCTCCGTGGTCATGTGGCCGGAGTGATTCAACTCCCGAAGCCGCTCGGAACGCTGTCCCCTTCCCACCAAAGGTGGTTCCTATTTTTCTACTTGCATTTTTGACGTGCTTCCGAACTGCTAGGTTGGCAGAAGCTGGGACAAGTAACAGGAGCTCACTCCATTATGCGGCGCTAGGGATTCGAACTGCTGACCTTTCTGATCGACAAGCTCAGCGTCTTAGCTGCTGAGCCACTACGTCTGTATGCAAATTTTCTCCCCTCCCATTGATGCACAATGGCATCATCCTGTTGTCTCTTGCCCGGACCTTAAAAAGGAACCCTATGGCGCGCAATGTGTAGTCCTCGCTTTGTGACCGTTCGTTTAGGGAACGCTTCGGAGTTACGACGATGACGGGGGGGAGCGACAGGGCGAAAGATTTATACGATCTGAAGAGAAACCAGAGTAGGGCTGTTTCACACTTTGCAGGTCACATGGTCAAGGTGTTTGGTAACTGATTCATACTTGCGACAGCATCCTGGGATGACGTCATCTCCATTTGTAATCCTAACAGTGCTTTTTTCAAGAGGCAAATGGACTTTCTTGTCTTTCTTTTGAAGACGTTTCGCTTCTCATCCAAGAAGCTTCTTCAGCTCTGACTGGATGATGGTGGGGAATGGAAGGATTGATACTCCTGGAAGACAGCTGGTCCTTTGCATCCTTTTAGAGGGTCATTGAGGCCACTTGGAGGTTTCTCTGTGTCCTCAGGGTCAACTGAGAGGTGCAAAAGGTTCCTGTAAGCCTGCAATTTTTCCCCTCTGGAAATCCATTCCTCCTCCCACCCCATTCCAAGGGTCTCCATCCCAAATTGTGTAGCTAAACATCTTTAGAGATTCTAGGCCAGCACAGCTGGCTGGGGAATTCTGGAAGTTGAAGTCCACAGGACTTAAAGCGTGACCCGTCAAAACCGCGTTACACAAAACCGCGGTCGACGAAATCGCGTATGTGACGTCATCACAACGCGACGAAAAAGATTGAAAAATTGAAATAAAAATTAAATTACAGCAAGCCGATTCACATAAAGGTAAGGGTTAGGGTTAGGGTTAGGTTAAGGGTTAGGGTTAGAGTTAGAGCGTTAGCATTACGTTTAGCGTTAGGTTAAGGGGTTAGCGTTAGGTTTTTCGTTACGTTAAGGGTTAGGTTAAGGTTTAGGGTTAGGTTTAGGGTTAGGTTTGGGGGGGTTAGGGTAAGGTTTTCGCTTTATTTTTACATTTTTCGATCTTTTCCGTCGCGCTGTGATGATGTCACATACGCAGTTTCGTCGACCGCGATTTTGTCGTCCGCGGTTTTGTGGTAGAACCACTTAAAGTCCCCAAGGTTGAGAAACACTGTTCTAGGCCATCCATGGAAAAAGGACCTTTAAAACATCCATGACCTGGATGACCAAGAATTTCTACATAATCTCCATTTGTAATTTTCCCAGCCGACCTCCGACAAGCAGAATCGCAAATTCACTTCACAGTTGCATGGTTCGCATAAGAGCTGCTGTGATTCGCTTAACGACCGTGGCAGGAAGAACGAAAAAAAGGCATGACTGGGGCACGGAACTGTCTTGCTTAGCAAGGGAAATTTGCAACACCGAGATAGTCAGAGATCGAGGATAATTGCAAGCCTTCCAATTTTGCTTTGGCTTCTGTTCACCACCCACTTATAAATACACCCATATTTTGCCTCCGGCTTTAACCTTAAAGGGGCTAAGACGCTGAGCTTGTCAATCAGAAGTTCGAATCCCTAGCGCCGTCTAACAGGGAGCTCCCGTGACGTGTCTCAGCTTCTGTCAACCTAGCAGTTCGAAAGCACGTAAAAATGCAAGTAGAAAAATAGGAACCACCTTTGGTGGGAAGGGAACAGCGTTCCGTGTGACTTCGGGAGTTGAGTCACACCGGCCACATGACCATGGAGACGTCTTCGGACAGCGCTGGCTCTTCGGCTTTGAAAGGGAGATGAGCAGCGCTCCCTAGAGTCGGGAACGACTGGCACGGATGTGCAAGGGGAAACTTTACCTTTTGCATTAACCTTAAAACATTTACCCAAGACTGGAAGTGGGCAATGAGACAGAAGCAATAGAACAAATACCTGTGGTATTCTGGCATGTTAGAGGCATGTAATGTAGTAAAAATGCACGAAAATACATGCAATTTTTACAGACGGGCTGGGTTAGCCCTGATCAGAGTATTGTCAAACTAAGAAGAGGGGGTCAGATTATTCTCCAAAGCACCAGAGGGCAGGACAAGAAACAACAGATGGAAACTAATCAAGCAACCTGGAATTAGGGAGAAACTTCCTAACAGGGAGAACAATTAACCAGTGGAACAGCTTGCCACTGGAAATCTTGGCAGCTCCATCACTGGAGGTTTTTAAGAAGAGACTGGACAGACACTTCTCTGAGATTGTATAGGTTCTCCTGCTTGAGCAGGGGGCTGGACTAGAAGACCTCCAAGATACCTTCCAGCTCTATTCTATTTAGTTCGCTTAGAGCAGTGGTTCCCAAACTTGGCAACTTTAAGACTTGTGGACTTCAACTCCCAGAATTCTCCAGCCAGCTGGCTGGAGAATTCTGGGAGTTGAAGTCCACAAGTCTTAAAGTTGCCAAGTTTGGGAACCACTGGCTTAGAGTACACCAAACAGCTAATGGGTGACTTCTGGCTATGTCCTAGTAGCGGATTGAATACCATATTTTTTTTAGCGGGACGGTTCTGTGAAATTGGCGTGGGTTTTCCCAGCTTAACTAAGTCAGGCCCATAAAACTGTCTGCTAGATATATAATTCATTTTCCTTGTAGTATCAGATGTCAACAGTATGCAAATTGCATTAAAAAATGTCCCTTCATTTCACCTGGACGGCTTTACCGGCTGCGGCAGAAATGACCTTTTCTCATTTTATTTTATTTTTTTAAAAAGCAGATGTGCAAATACTTAGCTCGCGTCGTCATTTGTTTAAAAATATATATATTTTATGTAAATTAACCCTTACGTTAAGTACTGGTGGGTATGTTTCTTAAATGTGTTTTGGAAAGTAGCTTTCTCTGGCAGGAATATTATAACTGGGTGTGAGATGGTTAGGTTTTTCATCTGACAGTGGGGTGCACTTTGCATATGCTCAGAGGCTCTGATGCAGAGTTCAATAGGAACGTATACTGCATTCCATGGACCTTATTTGCTAATGTAAATAATAAAAGTCTAGCTAAAAAGTGCATCTAACAAGGCTGTGGTTTTCCCAGTTGCAATGGATGACTGTGAAGG
>NW_028261382.1:28672743-28680243 GCF_051295495.1 Thamnophis sirtalis
ACAGCGCTGGCTCTTCGGCTTTGAAACGGAGATGAGCACTGCCCCCTGGAGTCAGGAACAACTAGCAATTATGTGTGATGGCAACCTTTACTTTTACCCATAGAGGAGATTCTTTTAGAGGAGGGGGGAATGTGTGCGGAATGAAATGCATGGCACAAACTTTTCCTCCAAGTTAAAGAGTTTTCACAGCCTGCAAGAGAGTTTTGATCAACTTTCTTACCTGGTATTTCAGCTTCCCATCCTTGAAGAGGCGCAGGTGGTGTTGGCGCTCCAGGTTGTCTCCGTAGATGTGGCCAAGATCCACCTGCAGGAGAGAGCCAAAAATAACAGGTGACTCATTCCTTGAGCTTCTGTGTCTGTGTGAGAGAGACAGAGAGAGAGAGAGAGACAGAGACAGTCAGAGGGAGAGACAGAGAGACAGACAGACAGACAGAGGGAGAGAGAGACACACAGAGAGAGACAGAGTCAGAGAGAGAGACAGAGAGAGACAGTCAGAGAGAGAGAGAGAGAGACAGAGACAGACAGTCAGAGAGAGAGGCAGACAGAGAGAGGGAGAGAGAGACACACAGAGAGAGAGACAGAGTCAGAGAGAGAGACAGAGAGAGTCAGAGAGAGAGAGAGAGAGAGAGAGAGACAGACAGTCAGAGGGAGAGACAGAGAGAGAGGCAGAGAGAAAGAGAGAGACAGAGAGAGACAGAGAGAGACAGTCAGAGACAGTCAGAGAGAGAGACAGAGAGACAGAATCAGAGAGAGAGACTGAGAGAGTCAGAGAGACAGAGACAGAGACAGACAGTCAGAGGGAGAGACAGAGAGAGAGACAGAGTCAGAGAGAGAGACAGAGTCAGAGAGAGAGAGAGACAGAGAGAGAGGCAGAGAGAAACAGAGAGAGACAGTCAGAGAGAGAGACAGAGAAAAAGAGAGAGAGACAGAGACAGAGACAGAGACAGAGAGAAAGAGAGAGAGAAACAGAGAGAGACACACAGAGAGAGAGTCAGAAAGGGGGAGAGAGAGAGACAGTCAGAGAGAGAGAGAGAGACAGAGACAGACAGTCAGAGAGAGAGGCAGACAGAGAGAGGGAGAGAGAGACACACAGAGAGAGAGACAGAGTCACAGAGAGAGACAGAGAGAGTCAGAGAGAGAGAGAGAGAGACAGAGACAGACAGTCAGAGGGAGAGACAGAGAGAGAGGCAGAGAGAAAGAGAGAGACAGAGAGAGACAGAGAGAGACAGTCAGAGACAGTCAGAGAGAGAGACAGAGAGACAGAATCAGAGAGAGAGACTGAGAGAGTCAGAGAGACAGAGACAGAGACAGACAGTCAGAGGGAGAGACAGAGAGAGAGACAGAGTCAGAGAGAGAGACAGAGAGAGAGAGACAGAGTCAGAGAGAGAGAGAGACAGAGAGAGAGGCAGAGAGAAACAGAGAGAGACAGTCAGAGAGAGAGACAGAGAAAAAGAGAGAGAGACAGAGACAGAGACAGAGAGAGACAGAGAGAACGAGAGAGAGAAACAGAGAGAGACAGAGAGAGAGAGAGAGAGTCAGAAAGGGGGAGAGAGAGAGAGAGAGAGAGAAAGAGAGAAACAGAGAGAAACAGAGAGAGACTGAGAAACTGAGATAGAAAGAGACAGACAGACAGACAGAAAAAGAAAGAGAGAGAGAGGGATGATTCAGTAGTCTAAAAAGTTTGAAAAGATACTGGAGGAAGCCGAGAGAGTACCAAACCCAGGGGAATGACGGAAGAGAACTCCATGAACCCTTATCCCCAGCTGCCCTTTGATTGTTTATTATCCAGGAGGCAGGTCTCCTTCTGCATTTCTGGACTTTTGATAATCATGCCCTGAAGGTGAGTTTGTGACAAAGCTTTCACAAGAAACTGTTGTGGCCAGACAGTGAAGCTGTCAGCAGATTCGGACAGTGAGGAGGTTGGGGAGGAACCTGGGCCAGTCCTGAAGTCTGGGGAAGGCTCTGTGTCAGAGGCAGAGAGGGGGCCAGGGCCATCCGACAGTTATCAGCTGCCTTCGAAGTCAGACATCAGTGAGGCAGAAGAACAGCTGGAGCCTGTTCCCAGTGTGCACATGCGCAGAGTTGCCAGACGAAGGAAACAGCTAAAGAACAGGGGTCGACTTGGGAGTAAGGCCACAGGTGGACAGTGAATGGCCCCTCCCAGAGGAACTAAAAGAGGAGCGAAAGGGGAGTGGAGTTTGCAGGAGACCATTTGTTCGCTTCATTGGTTTGTGACTCTCCGAAACTCCTTGCCAAGTTTTGCAGAGATCGACCTGGCAGCTCTCCAAGCCAGATAAGGTCTGTGACCATAAATCCTCCCTTGAAAGACTTTGATGGATGGGAATGAGCAGAATTAGCAGTCAATTAATAAAAGGGATTTTTGTCAGGACAAGGAGTTTGCTTCAGGCTCTCGGGAAACCTCGGTCGGAACAGATGCCCTCCCCACCAGACCAAAGACCCGAAGCCTCCAAATTCCTCCCTTGGGGCTAAGCGCACCCCTTCCCCACCTCCAGATCTGCCCCACCACAGCCGGGGAAGATGAAGGTCCGGTGCCCCTCCCTTCTCTCCTCACCCCGTGTCCCAGAGCCCGGGTGAATCCGCGGCCCATCTTGCCAAAGGTCTTGAAGAACTGGTGGGTGAAGTGTTGGGCGAAGAAAGCGAACATCAGGTTGGTCCTCTGGGGGTCCGGGTGGAAAGTCTGGCGCAGCAGAAGTTCTTCCGCCACCAGTTCGGCTGCTGGCAGCTCCAGTGGTCCTGTGGGGCAGAGAGGAAAGGCCTGCCCGGACCTGGTCTCCTGGCACGTGCCAGTCAGAGGCCTCCCCCTCCCTCTTCCATCTCCTCCTCCTCCTCTCCCCCTCACTCTCCCCCCTCCTCCTCCCCTCCTCCCTCTCCCCCTCCCTCTCTTCTTCCTGTCCCCCTCCTCTTCTTCCTTCCCCTCCCCCTCTCTGCCCACATCCCCCTCCTCCCTTCCCTCTCCCCTTCCTCCCCCGCCCCTCCCCCTCCTCTATTCCCTCACCACTTCCTGTATCCCTCCTCCTCCTCCTCTTCCTTCGCCTCCATCTCTGCCCACCTCCACTTTCTCCCTCTCCCCCTCCCCCTCCTCCCTCTCCCTCCTCCCTCCCTGCTTCCTGTACCCCATCTTCTTCTTCCTTTGCCTCTCTCTGTCCCTCCTCCCCCTCCCCCCTCCCCTCCCTCTCTCCTCCTCCCCCCTCCTCCCTCTCCCTCACTGCTTCCTGTATTCCTCCTCCTCCTCTTCTTCACCTCCATCTCTTCCCACCTCCCCCTTCTCCCACCTCCTCCCTCTCCCCCTTCTCCCTCTCCCCTCCCTCTCAGTTTCCTGTATCCCACCTTCTCCTTCCTTTGCCTCTCTCTCTGTCCCTCCTCTCCCTCCCCTCCCCCTCCCGCTCCCCTCCCCCTCTCCCCCTACCTCTCTGCTTCCTGTACCCCATCTTCTTCTTCCTTTGCCTCTATCTCTCTCTCCTCCTCCTTCTCCTTCCCCTCCCTCTCTTCTCCACCTCCTTCCCCCACTCCTTCCCCTGCCTCCCCTCCTCCCCAACTTCTTCCTCCCGACGAAAGCAGAGCCAGGCTGCTGGGAAAGGACTCTGCCCCCTGCAGTACCTTTCCCCCCCATCGGCGTGGGGCAGTTGGGGGGCACCGGGGGGAGGATGCGGGTGAAGTAGCTGAGGTTGCTGTAGGATTCCCAGTTCAGGTATCCGTAGTTGCCGCTGAAGGTGGGCGGGCTGGGGATCAGGTTGGCGCGGGCTGCAGGGTGAGAGGCAGAAGGGGTGGGAGAGAGAGGGGGGCGTGGAGGAGCTGCAGCGGAGGGGTGGGGGGGCATCCCAGGACTGGCAGCTGGGTGGGGTCACCTGGTGAGCCTCTCAAGCCCAACTGGACAGGGAGCCTTCCCGAAGACACCTGCCCATCTCCTGACCCTTCGCCCACTCACCGGTTAACACCACTCGCATCAAAAGATTACGGAGGGGAGTTCGGTTCACGACACTCCACAGCCACTGGAAATGGGTCAGCAGGTAGTGAACGGACGACGGGCTCGGCTTCAGGGTGTTGTATACCCACGTCCAGAACTCCGCTGGGGGGTGGGGAGCAAAGACAGGTTGTTTTAAAAACAATAACCACAGATATTTTCCTCAAGGTGTCCCATTTGGAGGATTTACGGAAAAGAACCCACAGGAAGCTTAACTTCTCAGTTCTGGGCAGGTACATTGAGGTAGTGTTGTGGCCCGCCAGCAGCCAGTGGAGCTGGCAGAGTGTTGGACAGTGAGGAGGTTGGTGAGGAACCTGGGTCAGTCCTGGAGTCTGGGGAAGGCTCTGTTGAAGGGCTCGGTGTCGGAGGCAGAGAGGGGGCCAGGGCTGTCTGACAGTTATCAGCTGCCTTCGGAGTCAGACATCAGTGAGACAGAAGAACAGCTGGAGCCTGTTCCCAGTGTGCGCATGCGCAGAGCTGCCAGGCAAAGGGAACAGCTAAAGAACAGGGGTCAACTTGGGAGTAAGATCACAGGTGGACGCAAGATCTTGGACTTTCAACTGGGTGGGGAAAACCAGGAATTCCTCTGGTAAGAATTAAAAGAGGAGCAAAAGGGGAGGGGGCTTTTGCAGGAAACAATTTGTTCGATTGGCTGTTAGATTCGTTTCAGGAGTGTGAAGATCTGTCCGTGAATTTCAGAGACTTTGTGCCCAGCCTTTCCTTGCACAGCCCCTCATTTGGAAAAATATTTACATGGGCGCTTTCCAAGCTAGATAAGGTCTGTGGTCATAAATACTCCTTTGGAAGACTGTTTGCCACGCCTTTGCTGAAGGTGAATGAGAGGAATTCACATTCGTTTAATAAAAGGGATTGGGAGTAAAGCCATACCTTGGGGGTGATTGGCCCCTCCCATGGGAAACAAAAGAGGAGCGAAGAATGGGGTGGGGGCTTTTGCAGGAAACAATTTGTTCCTTCGGTCGTTTCAAGGGTGGAAAGTTCTGTTTAGGACTATAAGAGACTCTGTGCCAAGTTTTGCCTTGCCCGCGTTTGGAAATGAGTTATCTGGCAGTGCTCCAAACAAGATAAGGTTCGTGTGGATAAACACTCCTTTGAAAGACTGTTTGTTCAGCCTTGCGGACTGTGAATGAAAGGAATTAAAAATAAAAGGGGGTTTTGCCGGGACCAAGACTCTGTTTCTTCTTTTTTTAAGGAAGCCTGGGGTCAAAACAGGTAGACTGCCTCTGAACATGGAGGTTCGGTGCCTCTCTCTGTGTGCACAGCCCACCCACCCCCTGCCTGCACGGAGGAGTCGGAAGCGAAAACTCACGCGAGGTGCAGTTGGCGTCGTAGTATCCCGTCCGGGTACAGTCACATTCGTACCCTTCTGTGCCAACTCGGACGCACAAACCACCGTGCTGGCATGGGAAATAGCAGCATGGGTCCACTGCAAGGAGAAGAGAAGGCAAGGTAGGTTAAGAAGCAAGATGCCAGGATTTGTTTGCTGCCAAAATAAAATTTAAAAAAAGGGTAGGGCATGAAACTTGACAATGGACAGATCAAGACAAGCGGCTCAAGTGATAACTTGATATAACTACCGTTCAGTCAACATTTCTGTGTAAATAAAAGCTCAAATAACTATCCCTGAGGATATGGGAAAGTTGTGGTCGGTTGATGGAAGCTAAAGGTAAAGATTCCCCTCGCACATCTGTGCTAGTCGTTCCCGACTCTAGGGGGCGCTGCTCATCTCCATTTCCAAACCGAAGACCCAGCGCTGTCCGAAGACGCCTCCCTGGTCATGTGGCTGGCGTGACTCAATGCCAAAGGCGCACGGAAAGCTGTTCCCTTCCCACCAAAGGTGGTTCCCTATTTTTCTACTTGCATTTTTTACCTGCTTTCGAACTGCTAGGTGAGCAGAAGCTGGGACAAGTCACGGGAGCTCTCTCCGTTATGCAGCGCTAGGGATTCGAACTGCTGAATTGCTGACCTTTCTGATCGACAAGCTCAGCATCTTAGCCACTGAGCCACCGCGTCCCATTTGGAGGCTGCAACATAATAAATTCACTCTCTCGATAGACTAACCCCTGCCTGTTTTCATGGCAGCAAATGTAGTTTATTAGCCACCGGCCCTCGTTAAATGTTGTCCTCAAACGGACAGGCTGAGTCAACCTTAAAGCCAGTCAGGATCGAACTGCTGGCAGTGGGCAGAATTAGCCTGCCATACTGCAATTTAACCACTGTGTCATCATGGCAGATAGATAGATGATAGATAGATAGGTAGGTAGGTAGGTAGGTAGGTAGGTAGGTAGGTAGGTAGGTAGGTAGGTAGGTAGGTAGATAGATAGATAGATAGATAGATAGATAGATAGATAGATAGATAGATAGATAGATAGATAGATAGATAGATAGGATAGGATAGGATAGATAGATAGATAGATAGATAGATAGATAGATAGATAGATAGATAGATAGATAGATAGATAGATAGATGATGGATGGATGGAAGATAGACAGACTTAGAGATAGGTAGCATAGCAGACATATATCGCTTCATAGTGCTTTACAGTCCTCGAAGCTTCGGTGGCGCAGTGGTTAGAGTGTAGTACTGCAGGCTCCTTCTGCTGCCTGCCGGCTGCCTGCAATCTGGCAGTTCGAATTTCACCAGGCTCAAAGTTGACTCAGCCTTCCGTCCTTCCGAGGTGGTTAAAATGAGGACCCAGATTGTTGGGGGCAAGAGACTGACTCTGTAAAACTGCTTAGAGAGGCACTGTAAAGCACTGCAAAGCAGTATATAAGTCTAAGTGCTATTGCTCCTGCTAAGCGGTTTATAGCATCAGCCTCTTGCCCCCAATAATCTGAGTCCTCATTTTACCGACCTTGGAAGAATGGAAGGCTGAGTCAACCTAAAAGCCAGTCAGGATCGAACTGCTGGCAGTGGGTAGAATTAGCCTGCCATACTGCAATTTAACCACTGTGTCATTACGGCAGATAGATAGATGATAAATAGATAGATAGATAGATAGATAGATAGATAGATAGATAGATAGATAGATAGATAGATTAAAGAAATAAAGAAATAAAGAAATAGTAAAGAAATAAAGAAATTAAAGAAATAAAGAAATAAAGAAATAAAGAAATAAAGAAATAAAGAAATAAAGAAATAAAGAAATAAAGAAATAAAGAAATAAAGAAATAAAGAAATAAAGAAATAAAGAAATAAAGAAATAAAGAAATAAAGAAATAAAGAAATAAAGAAATAAAGAAATAAAGAAATAAAGAAATAAAGAAATAAAGAAATAAAGAAATAGCACTTAGACATATACCGCTTCACAGAGCTTCACAGCTCTCTCTAAGCGATAGATCAGTGTTTCTCAACCTTGGCAACTTGAAGATGTCTGGACTTCAACTCCCAGAATTCCCCAGCCAGCATTCGTTGGTTGGGGAATTCTGGGAGTTGAAGTCCAGACATCTTCAAGTTGCCAAGTTTGAGAAACACTGCGATAGATAGATGATTGATTGAT